>NW_007245886.1:0-6654 GCF_000164805.1 Carlito syrichta
GCGACATAGAAGCCAGATTGCTGATTAAACTTATCAAGAGACTTGTAGATTTAGGCGATTGAGAACTCCATGAACCGGATTCCCTTTCCATTCCCAGCAAGATGCCCTGAATTTCCCTGTCCATGTGGATACTGAAACTTTGTGTACAAAAATGGGGATGCCCAGATGTTTCCTAGGGACATGGAATCCATGGATTGGTTACATTTTAATAATTTGTAGTAATATTTGGCAACAGCAAAACCCTCAACCCTTCTCCAAATAAAGTACAAACGGAAATTTAAGGATTACCAAGTTCATGTTAAGACCAAAGTAACATTCATATATGGCAAGATGATACATTTTTTCCTGGAAACTGGACTTAATTGTCCCGAGGAACCTAAGGGACTTGTACTACCAGAAACCCGATTACAAATCTCAAGAGGACCAGAATGTTTCTGGAGTCCTGAAATGACTGATTCATTAAACCCACAAGCCAAATGTCTCTGAACCATGAGACGAGCTCGTTGTCTTGATTAGTGTTTATACCGCAGCAAGACACGCTGAGAATTATTTGGATTGTGGACTAGTGTATACACAGATTCCTTATTCTTCTTTACCGAAGGGCCGTGAAATGTCCTGTATTTGAGGACTCCAATTCCCCAGAATCCTGTTTGGAAAAACTGATTCTTGTTTTACCATTACCAAAATGTCATGTAAATATTGTGACAGAGGAACCGTGTAAAAGAGGTTTCTTAGTTCTCCTTAGCTAGAGATCATGTATATTCTGCATATGAGGACTGCTATTACCTATGTTCCAGCGTCTAAACCTTGATTCTTGTTTAGTCCACAGCAAATACCCTGTTTATTTTAAAGACTGAGGACTCCCATAACTCCAATTCTTTTTCTTCCTTGGCAAGGGGCTGTGTATTTTCCTGTATATTAGGACTCTCATTAGATACGTCCTGCTTTGAAATGCTGATTTTTAAGACCCTTCCAAGATGTTCTGTAGATTTTTGGGATTTAGGACTCGTGTAACCCAGATTCCTTATTCTTTCTTAGCAAAAGGTCATGTAGTTGCCTGTAAATAAGCACTCCATTTTCCAGATTCATGCTCGAAAACACCATGATTCGTGTTTAGCCCATAGCAAGATGTCCTTAAGCTTTTTTGGGATTGAGAACGCAAGTAACGCAGATTTCTTATTCTTACTTAGCAATAGGCAGTGAAGTGTCCTTTATGTGAGGCCTGGAATTACCTAGATTACTACTTCAAAAACCTGACTGGTGGTTACGTCTTAGGAACATGACCTGTAGTTTTTGGGATTGAGAACTCATAAAATATGATTCCTTATATTTCCTTAGCAGTGTGACGTGTAGTTTTCTGTATATGACGACCTCCATTATCCAGCTACCTGCTTCACTCTGCAGGATGCTGAGACAGTTCCTGGTGAACGAGATATCCAGTTTTTTGGATATCAAGAGAAAGACGTCCATAATGTCTTTGGGAGGTGGAAACCAAGATTCCTGGTTCCCCTTCACAAGACCACCCCAAAATGTGGAATATTCCAAACCAAAACCCCAATTCCTACCTGCCCATCGACAGGAATTTTCTGTACTTTGAAGTCACCTGAATCGACGAATTTTGTACCAATATACCTTTTGATTCTGGGGAATATGATTATGGTCATAGATGGTCCAAGGAAACAAAAGGATTTCTAGGGCCAAATACTTGATTACAAGTAACAAGAGGACCAGAAAAGTCCTGAGGATCTGTAATGACAGTTTTAGCGTATCCACGGAGCAAGTAGCTCTGAAAATGTAGGGACCCAGAAGCCCAGATGGCTAATTAAACATTATCAAGAGGCCCTGTAGATTCCGGAAAATGACAACACCTTGAACCGGATTTCCTTTTAATTCTCAGTAAGATACCCTGATTTTTTCAAGATTTGGATTCCAAATTCAGTATATCCAAAGACAGATGCCCAGAAGTTTCCTAGGTTCGTGGATTCCATGATTCCTGGTTACCATTAAAAGTATGTAGTAAACATTTGGCAAGTGCAAAACTCTTTTCCCTTCTCAAAATAAAGAGGGACACGGAAGGGGAAGGATTACAGTGTACACATTAAGACCAGAATTACATCCGAATATGTTAATAAGATTCTTTTTGTCCTGGAATCTGGCCTTAGTTGTTCTGAGGAACCTAACGGACTTGGAGTGACCAATACCATTTACAACTTTTAAGAGGACCAGAATATTGCTGGAGTCCTGAAATGACCTATTCATAATATCCAAATGCTAAATTGCTCTAAAACATTTAGGGACGTCGAAGATCTGTTTCTTGTTTGTCCCATAATAGACAACCTGGGAATTTTTTGGATTGAGGGCGCCTACAACCATGTTTCTTTATTCGTACTTAGTTAGAGACCATGTAGTCTCCTGTATGTGAGGTCTCTCATTCCCTTGATTCCTGTTTCAAAACCCTGATACTGGTTTAACCCTTAGTAAGAAGTCTTGTAGATTTTTTGATAGAGGAACCGTGGAAAACCGATTTCTTCTCTTTTATTAGCAAGAGGTCATGTAGTTTCCTGTACATGAGGATTGCTATTACCCATATTCATGCCTCGAATCCCTGATTCTCCTTTAACCGTCAGCAAGATGCCCTGTAGATTTTCAGGACTGAGGAATCGTATAATTCAGATTCCTTATTTTTAGCAACAACCGTGTAGTTACCTGTATATGAGTACTCCTGTTCACAGATACATATGTCGAAAGCTTGATTCTCGTTTAGATCATAGGAAGACGCCATATACTTTTTTGGAGATTGAAAAATCATGTCTCGTACATTCCTTATTCTTTCTTAGGAAAAGTTCCTGCATTTGTCTGTATATGAGTATTTCATCTCCCTATGTTATGCTTCAAAAAACCGTATTCGTGTTTAGCCATTAGCAAGAAACCCTGAAGTTTTATTGGGATGGAGGTCACGTGTAAACCAGATTCCTTATTCTCCTTTAGCAATAGACAGTGCAGTTTCCTGTTTATGAGGACTGCCATTATCCAGTTTCTTACTCCAAAAACCTGAATATTGGTTACCTCTTAGCAAGATGCTCTGTTGGCTTATCTGTTGGAGGACTCGTTTAAGCAAGATTCCTTATTCGTCCGTAGGAACAGGTCGTGTAGTGTTCTGTATATGAGGACTCCCATTACTGAAATTCAAGCTTCATTTTCAACAAGACGTAAAGATATTTCCTGGTGACCTAGAGTTCCAGTTGCTTGGATATGAAGAGAAAGACTCCCATAAAGTTCTTGAGGAATTGCAACCCAAGATTCCTGATCCCTTTTCAAAAGACACACTAAAAATATGGCGACATAGAAGTCCAGATTGCTGATTAAACCTTATCAAGAGACTTTGTAGATTTAGGCAATTGAGAACTCCAAGATTCCCTTTCCGTTATCAGCAAGATGCCCGGAAATTCCCTGTCCATGTGGATTCCAAAACTCTGTGTACAAAAATGCAGATGCCCAGATGTTTCCTAGGGTCATGGAATCCATGGATCCGGGTTACATTTTAGTAATTCGTACTAAATGTTTGGTAACTGCAAAACCCTCAGCCCCTCTCCAAATAAAGTACAAACGGAAATTTAAGGATTACCAAGTTCATGTTCAGACGAAAGTTACATCCAAATATGGCAACATGATACTTTTTTATGGGAAACTGGCCTAAATTGTCCTGAGAAACCTATGGGACTTGTACTACCAGAAACCCGATTACAACTCTCAAGAGGAACCAGAATGTTGCTGGATTCCTGAAATGACTGATTCATAATACCCACAAGCCAAATATCTCTGAAACATGAGACGAGCTCGAAGCCGTGATTCTTGTTTATACCGCAGCACTGCCACACGGAGAATTTTTTGGATTGTGACTAGTGTATCACAGATTTTTTATTCTTCTTTACTGAGTGGCCGTGTAATGACCTGTATATGAGCACTCCCGTTTCCCACAATACTGTTTGGAAACCCTGATTCTTTTTCTGCCATTAGCAAAATGTCATGTAGATCCATGTAAAAGAGGAACCATGTAAAAGAGCTTTCTTAGTTCTCCTTAGCTAGAGATCATGTAGATTCTGCATATGAGGACTGCTATTACCTATGCTCCAGGTTCTAAACCCTGACTCTGGTTTAGCCCACAGCAGATGGTCTGTTGATTTTAAGGACTGAGGACTGCTATAACCCCGATTAATTTTCTTCCTTGGCAAGGGGCTGTGTATTTTCCTGTATATTAGGATTCTCATTAAATACATCCTGCTTCGAAACTCTGATTCTTTTTAGAACATGCCAAGATGCTTTGTAGATTTGTGGGATTGAGAACTCGTGTAACCCAGATTCCTTATACTTTCTTAGCCAAAGGTCACGTAGTTGTCTGTAAATAAGAGCTCCATTTTCCAGATTCATGTTTGAAAACACCATGATTCGTGTTTAGCCCATAGCAAGATAACTTAACCTTTTTTGGGATTGAAGACCCGAAACGCAGATTCTTTATTCGTACTTAGCAATAGGGCAGTGAAGTTTCCTTTTATGTGAGGACTCCCATTACACGGATTCGTACTTCAAAAACCTGATTCATTGTTACGTCTTAGGAAGATGGCCTTTAATTTTTGGGATTGAGGACTCATATAAGGAAGATTCCTTATACTTCCTTACCAATATGACTTGCAGTTTTCTATATATGACGACCTCCATTACCCAGCTTCCTGCTTCACTCTGCAGGATGCCGAGACAGTTTCTGGTGACCGAGAATTCCAGTTTTGTGAATATCAAGAGAAAGACGTCCATAATGTTCTTTGGGGACTGGAATCCAAGATTCCTGGTTCCCCTTCACAAGACCTTCCCAAAATGTGGAATATTCCAAACCCAAAACCCCAATTCCTACCTGTCCTCCCACAAGAATTTTCTGTACTTTGAGGTCACCTGAATTGATTAATTTTGTACCAATATACCTTTTGATTCTGGGGATTATGATTATAGTCATAGATGGTCCCAGGAAACACAAGAATTTTTAGGGCCAAATCCATCATTACAACTAACAAGGGGACCAGAAAGATCCTGAGGATCTGTAATGAGGAGATTTAGTGTATCCACGGAGCAACTAGCTCTGAAAATGTAGGAACCCAGAAGCCCAGATTGCTGACTAAACCTTATCAAGTGGCTCTGTAGATTCCAGAAAATGAGTACTCCTAGAACCGGATTTCCTTTTAATTCTCAGTAAGATGCCCTGATTTTTCCTGTCGATTTGGATTCCAAATTCAGTATATCAAAAGACAGATACGCAGAAGTTTACTAGGTTCGTGGATTCCATGATTCCAGGTAACATTTAAACATACATTGTAAACATTTAGCAAGTGCAAAACACTTCTCCTGTGTCAAAATAAAAAGAGACACGGAAGGGGAAGGATTACAGGGATCAGCTTAAGACCAGAGTTACATCCAAATATGGCCAGAAGATTCTTTTAATCCTGGAATCTGGCCTTAGTTTTTCTGAGGAACCTAACAGACTTGGAGTGCCCAATACTATTTACAACTTTTAAGAAGACCAGAATGTTGCTGGAGTCCTGAAATGACCGATTCATAATATCCGAATGGTAAATTGCTCTGAAACATTTGGGGATCTTGAAGATCTCTTTCTTGTTTGTCCCATAACAGACAACCTGGGAATTTTTTGAATTGAGGGCGCGAACCACAATGATTCATTATTCGTACTTAGTTGGAGGCCATGTAGTGTCCTGTGTGTGAGGACTCCCTTTCCCTTGATTCTTGTTTTGAAACCCTGATTCTTGTTTAGCTCTTAGTAAGAAGTCATGTAGATTTTTTGATAGAGGAATGTGGAAAACAGAATTCTTCTCTTTTATTAACAAGAGGCCATGTAGTTTCCTGTATATGAGGTTTGCTATTACCCACATTCATGCCTCGAATCCCTGATTCTTCTTTAGCCGTCAGCAAGATGCCCTGTAGATTTTCAGGACAGAGGACTCCTATAACCCAGATTCCTCATTTTTAGCAACAGCCATGCAGTTACTTGTATATGAGTACTACTGTTCACAGATACATGTGTCAAAAGCTTGATTCTTGTTTAGATCTTAGGAAGAAACCATATACTTTTTGAGATGGTGAAAATATGTAACCCTCATTTCTTATTCTCAGGAAAGCCAGTGCATTTGCCTGTATATGAGGATTTCATTTCCCTATGTTATGCTTCTAAAACCCAAATTCCTGTTTAGTGCTTAGCAAGAAACCCTGAAGTTTTATTGGGATAGAGGACACGTGAAAACCAGATTGCTTATTCTCCTTTAGCAATAGACAGTGCAGTTTCCTGTATATGTGGACACTCATTATTCAGATTCCTAATCCAAAAACATGAATGGTGGCTATCTCTTAGCAAGACGGTCTGTAGGTTTTTGGGATGGAGGCCTCGTGTAACCAAGATTCCTTATTCTTCCATAGCAACATGTCGTGTGGTGTTCTGTATATGAGGACTCCCATTACTGAAATTCCTGCTTCATTCTCAGCAAGACGCCAAGATATTTCCTGGTGACCTAGAATTCCAGTTGCTTGACTATCAAGAGAAAGTCTCCCATAAAGTTCTTGAGGCATTGGAACCCAAGATTCCTGGTCCCTTTTCCA
>NW_007245887.1:0-7467 GCF_000164805.1 Carlito syrichta
GCAGGAGGTATCACACTCCCAGACTTTAAACTTTATTATAAAGCTACAATAATTGAAACAGCCTGGTATTGGTACAAGAACAGGCATGTAGACCAATGGAATCAAATCGAGATTTCAGATGCAAAAGCTCAATTTCCCTACCAACTCATCTTCGAAAAAATCTTCACCACCCACTACTGGGGAGAGGAAAACCTATTCAGTAAATGGTGCTGGGAAAATTGGCTGACCACATGCAGAAGATGGAAGCAGGACCCCTACCTATCTCCAAACACACAAAAAATTAACTCTAAATGGATCACAGACCTAAATGTAAAACCTCAAAGTATAAGAACCTTAGAAAATGCAGGAGACACTCTTACAGAAGTTGGAACTGGCAACCATTTCCTGATCAAAACCCCAAGTGCCCATGCCATAAGAGATAAGATAGACAAGTAGGACCTCCTTTAACTGACAAGCTTCTGTAAAGACAAAGAAACCATCAAGAGAGCAGGGAACCAACTCCATGTCTGACAAAGTCCTAACATCAAGGATCTACAAGGAACTCAAACATGCTGAAAAGAAAAAAAAACAAACAGCCCCATTACAAAGTGGACAAAAGATATGAATAGACACTTCTCAAAGAAGACATACAAGCAGCCAACAGATACATGAAAAAAATGTTCAGCTTCACTAGTCATTAAGGAGATGCGAATTAAAACTACACTGAGATACTACCTAACTCCAGTCAGAATGTCCATCATCAATAACTCAAAAAATAATAGATGCTGTAGAGGATGTGGTGAAAAGGGAGCACTTATACACTGTTGGTGGGAGTGTAAACTAGTACAGCCTCTGTGGGAAACAGTGTGGTGATTCCTAAAAGTTATAAAAATCGACTTTCTATATGACCCCACAAACAACCTACTGGGAATATACCTGGAAGAACTCAGATTGCTCTATAAAAAAGATGCCTGCATACATATGTTTATTGCAGCATTGTTCACAATAGCAAGAGCATGGAACCAACCATGCTGCCCATCATAAGAGGACTGGATTAAAAAAATGTGGTACATATACACAATGGAATATTGCTCAGCCATAAAGTGGAACAAAATCATGAATTTTGCAGCAATCTGGACAGGATTAGAGTTTATAATACTGAGTGATCTTTCAAAGAAGGGAGTGTCACATGTTCTCACTCATAAGTGGACCTTGAACAACTATCGTAATACTCCAACAAAAGGATTGACAGTAGTGGGAAACTGCACAAGAGGGGGAGGTGGGGAGATCAGCCTGGGAAGGGGGGGTACACCTCATCAAAAGGGGTACCTGCATAATGAATATTTTTATCTCTGACCCTGAATTGTACCTCACAATTAAAAATAAAATATCAAAAATAAATACATAAAGTAACATTAAATGCTTAACAGACACCATCTCCTCACTTTTTCTTTTTGCTCTTTTGTAGTTGTAGTCTCCTTTTATAGGTATAATTGAACTTTAACAATAATTCTCTCTTCCTTGGCTGTTTACACTTACTGGAATAAATTCCCAATATTCTATCAGAAGGAATTATCTGTAGGCAGGAATAAATATTTGTGAAAAAACTGAAATAATTGCTGGTGGCTTTTCATTATTTTTAAAAGATTTTTGAGGTTATATATCTCAACATTATTCACACTGGAAAATACAACCTAATGTGAGAAATGCAAAAAGTTTTTTTTCATAGTCTAGAAACATTTCTTTATAATTGTAAAGTATTCTCTGTGGATTCTTCACACTTTTTGTTAGTATACTCCCTTGGTGTTTTTATTTCCAATGGAAAAAAATAATGTAGCTTGTTTTCTATCTAAAAAGAAAATAGCTTAAAATCTCTGTTTATTGATATAAAAACACAACCTCTTTAACTAAAGGTAATGGTAACTACTAGAATAGTATTTATTATGCTATAGAATGTAAGTAATAGAGTTAGTATATTCTGATATCCTTTTTTACAGTTATCACTACATGGAAAAATATAGCTATCCAAAATATTCTCAGAGATTATCATGTTGTGGTTTTTATTCCTCAGATAGAAAGAAGAAGGTTAGGAAAGAATCCTGAAGTTATTCCTCTATCCTAGGAATTTCTGCAGAAAGCTAGGCTTGCCTTCTCCTTTGAGGACAAGATAAATTGTGAAATAATACCATCACAATACCAAAATACCAAACTCCCTTAGGTATCCAAAAGCAAAATTTCTAGTAAAAACAGCCCGAGATCCTGGATACTATCCTGAATGAATAGCAGATGTTATTTCTCATTTTTACCACAACCTCCATTTATCACTATTTTATATATGAGGACATTGAGTCTTGTCATGCTTAATTAACTTGCTGGATACTTCACAGCTTGAAAGTGCCTAAATGAGATTCAAATCAAGTTATGTGTAACACTAAAGTCTCTTATCTTCCTGTCTTATCACTCTATTGTCTCATTATCTGTGTGCATTTAAACAGTTCTCTTAGGCAATTCATCTTGTAGATAGGCTATCTGGGTTCCACAGTCTACTTGGTGTGACCTTACTTGCTATGTGACCTCAGACAATTTACTTTACTTCTCTGCAGTTCTAGCTTCTTTATCTTTAAAATGGGGATGATAACAATATTATTACCTCATACAGTTCCTTCCAGACTCAAATGAACTATTCAGTGAAGAAGGAGTTAATATATGTAAAGAATGTGGAGTTATGGATGGAACATAATATGTGTCATCTACATGTTGCTATTACTCTAATCTTCATCTCTGGGTCTTGATTTCCCTACACACCTTGATAATTAGTAACAGAATTTTAAGACTATTTAAGAGTATCAACTTATGAGCAATTTTAAAGCCATCACATTTAAATAATCTTGAAAGTATTAAGTCAATTCTGTGTAACACTAATATATAATGTTGAGTGCAGTGATACTATGTCTTTCGGTAGAGTAGTGTCAGAAGTGTGAATGTGAACTTGTTTTCTGATAGTCAGGATCAGGAATATTCATACTATTTTGGATATTGAATAATATTGAATTTTGAGATAGTCAGGTAATTTAAAAAGCGACATAACAAGCAAGTTTTCTTTTCTTTTTGGGAATTAAATCAATTAATAAAGGCAAGTCACTTAGAATACTGACTGGCATATAGTAAACACTCAATAGATGCCAGCTATTATTCTTATGCTAATATTAGGACTATAATATCCATGTTAGGTTGAGTTAGAAGAATGTAACATTAAGACTATCTGGGTGATAAATGAATCAATGTCTACATCTTTATATTTGCCATACTAATGTAAAAGAATGAATGTCTACCCAGGATAATTATTTTAATTAAGTTTGTCACAGATATGCAGTTTCCTGAATTAGATGAGACATTGAAACATAGTTATTGCCAAATAATTAACATCCCTGAATGACCAGAACATCAGTGATTAACATACTATACACTTTTGTTTTCAGGAAAGTAAATTATACTTATTAAAGCAACTGTATTAATGCTTTAGTAATAATTTTTGTCAATATTGTGTTTTATATTCAATACTACTGGAACTTTTATTATAATAAGCATAAAATAGGAAAATCCATTTGACTATCTCAAAAGGGAATAATTTAAGTGTCAAATGAAATTATTTTAGAGTGCTTAGTTTTATCCAACACAGAGGGAACTAGATGATGGAGAAAAGTGTTTTTTTCATCTTCATCTTAGACACAAAGCTGGTTTTTCTATCAAAATCAGAGACTATGAAAGTAAAATTCAAGTTGCATTAAGAGTTCACATAATTACAAGAGGCCCAGCATAAGACACAGAGAAAATGTAAAAATAAGATAAAAAAATGCATGAGTCAGAATATGTCAGAGTGCTCTCAAAATAATATGATTTTTTGTCTTTTTGAAGATCACATTTGTTTAAACGTTTCCCTTCTCTCCTTTTGTCCCTCTCTCCATTGTTTTTCCCCTCATTCTCTTTATCCCACCATCTGTCTCTTTCTCCTTCCCTTCTGTTTTTACAGCATTATTTGTTGAGCAGCTATTACTTTCCAAACATTTCTTAAACATGAAGGATACTGTGATGGAAACAAAACTAGACAAAAATGTTAGAAGGAAAGGGAAAATGACTTAAAAATAGCTTAAAAAATAAGCAGAATAATGTCTGTTTTTACTATGAAATACAAAGAAAAATATGTCTGGGGAAATAGGACAGAAAAGAATAGGGGATAATAGTATTTAGAGGGCACTATCTAAAACAAACAAACAAACAGAAAAACAACAAAAAAAATCTTTGACTAGAGGCAAATAAATATTTAGTATGAAATTATGATAGATGAGGGGAAAGGACAAGCATGAAAACCTGGAGGTAGGAATAACTGATGCTTTCCAGGAGGAGCAAGAAAATCAGTTTGTCAAAGAAATGCTGGGAGAGACAATGGTGGTGGTGGTGGGGCTAAAAAAAATCAGAACTGACAAAGTCGCCCGGTTGTCATAGACTATACTACGGAGTACAGATTGTATTCTACCTATCAGGAAAAAACTACTGAAGGGATTTGATCTAGTATATAGTTTTAGAGTGAGAATCAATTTGCTGTATATTTTGGACAATTTGGTTTTTTCTAAATCCTGTTTAGTCTAAATATGTCAGTGAAATTTTTTTTAAGCTCTTACTTGGAAATATTTCTCATAAACACTCTATACCATTTTCAAAATCTAAATTTGATGTCCCCATGTTGGAATAAAATCTTAAAATACAATTCTTTGGAATCAAATCTTAAAATATTATTTTTTATCTCCTACGTGGATGGTCAGAAATACTTCAGTCACTACTTAGGTCAAATTTCTATGTCCTGGATATAAGCGCATTCAAAGTCATTCTTTGCTATCCTCTCTGAATAGTTTCATTTTTTTAATGAATGATAGCCCAAAGTAGATGCACTTAACTCCATTTTGAATATTAGAGTTTCTTTCATACTGTGATATGCTGGTGAATATTTTCTCTCTGAGAAAAAATATAACTACGGACACAAGTTTATATAACATTTTGCAAATGTAAGAGATAATACAATATAAATTTTGCTGATATAAGATAAACACAATATACCATTTATAAATAGGAATATAAAATATGCAAGGTTTTAAAATTATAAATTCCATGTAGCCATTGACTATTACAGAATGCTTTGTTGATTTTGGCTGTGCTCTTGTTTCTTTAGTCAATCTATGGTTGCAACTCAACCATGATTTAACAATGGTTTTGCAGTTCAAAACCATTTTGCCTTCTGATTGTATGATATAACAATTCTCACTGATTTCTCGGTTACATAATAACAATTATTTAATCATAGTTAATCATTTTTATTTTGCTTTCTTAAAAAAAAAAACTGCTTGCAATTCTATTGCCTGAATGGACCCTTATCAATACACATACTGGCCTAATATTACCAATCACATCAAAATCTGTAATTAACAAGTGGAAAAAGTTTATTCCAAGTTTTTCTCCTTTGTTTTGTGCAAAAATTGCTATAGTTATTTCTTGTTGCATTTGGAAGATGTCTACTGAACTGGAAGACCAATCTTGCCATATAACTAAAAGTTAAAATGCTATTAGAAGGCATGTAAAGGAAAAAGGAAAAAAAAAACTGGTTAATTTTATTTCACTGCCTTTATTGTTGTCCTTCATTAATGACTATAGTTCTTTTCCTGCATCTACATTTTTCAGAGGTACATGCTTATGTTAAGAACCATTAGTATTTGATTTTCTCTTTGGCTTTCTGGATTACTGAATACAGTCTGTAATATTTATCTATTATTTTTCATAGTTCAGTGTAGGATAGAGCTACAGACTTTGACTGGGAAGGGAAACAGCTAACCAAGAAGTAAAGGGAAAATGAGTGATTATTAATAGTCTTTGGAAAAAGCTTATTTCGCTAACCTTATAAAAATTTATCAATGATGCAGAAGAATGAAACAGAAACCCTACCTCTTATTATACAAAAAAATCAACTCCAAATGGACCAAAAACCTAAAGCATCAAATTATAAGAATCCTAGAAGAAAACATGGAAAACACTCACGCATGTTGGAGTAGGTAAACAGTTCTTGATCAAACCTCCAAAAGTGAATGCCATAAAAGATAAGAAAGACAAGTGGGATCTCATCAAACTAAAAAGCTTTGCACAGAAAAGAAACCATCAAGAGGACAAAGAGACAACCCACAGAATGAGAAGACAAATATTTGCTAATTATGTATTTGACAAAGGCCTAACATTCAGGATCTACAAGAAAATCAAATCAGCTGAAAGGAAAAACACAAACACTACTATCAAAAAGTGGGCAAAAAACAGGAATAGATACTTCTCAAAATAAGATATAGAGCAGCCAACAGATACATGAAAACATGCTCAGCCTCACTAATCATCAGAAAAATGCAAATCAAAACCACGAGATGCCACCTAACTCCAGTAAGGATGACCTTCATCAATAAATTAAAAAACAATAGATACTGGCAAGAGTGAAAAGAAAAGAGAATGTTTCTACACTACTAAGGGAAGTGAAGACTAGTTCAGCTTCTATGGAAAACAATGTGACGATTCCTTAAAGAACTAAAAATTGACCTTCCATACTATCCAGCAATGCCTCTCCTGGGAATATACCCCGAGGAACATAAATCACTATACAAAAAAGACACCTGCACATGCATGTTTATAGTTGCACTATTCACAATAGCAAAAGCATGGAACCATCCCGCCATCCATCAAAAGTGGACTAGATAAATAAATGTAGTATGTATACACAATGGATTATTTCTCAGCCATAAAGAACAAAATCATGGACTTTGCAGCAAACTGGGTGGGGTTGGAGACCATCATACTTAGTGATCTATCACAGAAACTAAGAACTGAATACCACAGGTACTCACTTATAGGTGGACCCTGAACTAGTCAGATTAACACAAGGAGAAGTTGGCAGTCACTGGACACTGCCAGGCGAGGAAGGGGGCTATGTAACAAGCATACCTGGTGGTAAACCAGGGGACGTGAGCACCAATCAGAGGCCCAAAATTTACTTGAATGCAGTCTACTTGTGTAGTTAGCCCTTACTTGTACCCCATCTCTAAAATACAGTTTTTTAAAAATGTGTAGTGGAAATAGTGGGCTATTACAGCCGACACAGTGACTTTCCTTGTCAGTATAGAACTGAACTGTTTTCAGGGAATTTCTAGCATATGCAACAGCATAATGTTATCACCACACATCTTTTGACTTTTCATCTTTCTGCTGAGATTGGCAAGATGAATGGACATTGCTATCCATCATTAAGATGATTTTTAGCAAAATGGGCACAGCGTATTGCAACTTTTCTCAGCTCACTAGAAACCATAACAGTTGTCTATGTCTGCCACATATAAAAAGTTCACATTTTAAAATCTAAAATTTAGCCAGGCTCGGTGACTCAGCCTGTAATCCCGTGCCTTTAGG
>NW_007245887.1:7667-9357 GCF_000164805.1 Carlito syrichta
AAAAAAAAAAAAAAAAAAAAAAAAAAAATTTATACCACTGGTATTTTTCGAATATGTTTCAAAGTGACTCAACCTCACTAAGTTATTTTTTATGCTTGAAAACAGTTTGACTATTTTTGATACTTAAGTTACCAATAAGGGTATTGTTCTGAACAAACTATACTATAAGATGTAAAGACCTAAATGCATATCTCACAAAGCTTGTCCTGAAGTTCTCTCCTGATATTTTAAATATATTTGTGGTAACATCATAAATATCTATTAATTTTCTTTTTTTGAAATTGATTTTTCTCATCTTTCCTACAAATGTTTCAGACTTTAGTTTGAGTAAATGGTCAAAGTGCCAGTTCTAGAGATGTTTAATTGGTTTAATCTGATAATCAAATCTCATGTTACTTGGGACAGAGATTATTAAAGAGATTTGCACAAATGTGTCAGTATGGACATAGGAAACCTGAGGATTTTTGCCAGTAGAGAAAGTAGAGAAGTTTCCCTGATCTTCTGTGAGAGGTACAAGGGAGCATTATATATATATATATATATATATATATATAAATTAAAAGAGGACTGGATTTTAAAAATGTGGTATATATGCACAATGGAATATTACACAGTCATAAAGAAGAACAAAATCATAAACTTTGTAGCAACCTGGATGTTCTTAGAATCTATAATACTGAGTGATCTTTCACAGAAACAAAGAACTGAGTATTACATATTGTCACTCATAAGTGAATCTTGAACAGCTATCATAATACTATAAGAATTGAATTGACAGTAGCTGGAAACTGGGGGTGTAGGAGGAGGGGAGGTGGTATTGGCAGTAGTTGGAATCTGCCTGTGGAAGGAGGGGCACACCTCATTAATAAGGGTATCTGCATAATGAATATTTGTATACCTAACCCTTAATTACATCCCACAATTGTAAAATAAAAAAAAATTTAATTAAAAAATATGTATATAAGGGTTAGTTATACAAATATCCATTATGCAGGTACCCTTGTTGATGAGGTGTGCCCCTCCCTCCCCTGGCAGTTTCCCACTACTGCCCATCCCTTTCTTATAGTATTACAATAGCTGTTCAAGGTCCACTTATGAATGAGAATATGTAATACTCAGTCCTTTGTTTCTGTGAAAGATCACTCAGTATTATAAATTCTAAGAACATCCAGGTTGCTACAAAGTTCATGATTTTGTTCTTTATGGCTGGGTAATATTCCACTGTGCATATATACCACATTTTTTAAAACCAGTCTTCTTCTGATGGAAGGCACAGTTGGTTCCATGTTATTGCTATTATGAACAATTATGCAATAAACATACGTGTGCAGGTATCTTTTTTATAGAGTGATTTGAGCTCTTCTGGGTATATTCCCAATAGGGGGATTATGGGGTCATATGAAAGATCGATTTTTAGAAGTTTTAGGAATTGCCAGGCTGTTTTTTACAGAGGCTATACTAGTTTAGATTTCAACCAACAGTGTAGAAGTGTTCCCTTTTTGTCATATCCTCGCCAGCATCTGTTATTTTTTGTTATTGATGATGATCATTCTGACTGGAGTTAAGTGATATCTTTTTTTTTGAGTTGGAGTCTCACCCTGTCACCCAGACTGGAGTGCAGTGGCCGCTCCCGGCCACCGCAGCCTCGACCTGCTGGGCTCTGGCGATCCTTCCGCCTCAGCCTTCCGCT
>NW_007245887.1:9586-29191 GCF_000164805.1 Carlito syrichta
GAGGTCTCGCTGCCCAGGCAGGTCTCGAACCCGCCGGCTCAGGCAATCCACTCACCTCAGCCTCCGAAAGGCGTGGGATTACAGGCTGAGACACCGAGCCCGGATGTTAAGTGATATCTTAGTGTAGTTTTAATTTGCATTTCTTTGATGACTAGTGAGGCTGAGCATTTTTTTCACGTATCTGTTGGCTGCTCATATGTCTTCTTTTGAGAACTGTCTATTCATATCTTTTGCCCACTTTGTAGTGGTTTTTTTTTCTTTTCAGCAAGTTTGAGTTCCTTGTAGATAGATCCTTGATGTTAGGGCTTTGTCAGACCTACAGTTGGCAAATATTTTTTTCCAGTCTGTCTCCCTGCTCTCTTGATGGTTTCTTTGGCTTTGTAGAGGCTTGTCAGATAAATGAGATCCCACTTGTCTATCTTACCTCTTATAGCATGGGCACTTGGGGTTTTGATCAGGAAATGGTTGCCAGTTTCAACTTCTGTAAGAGTGTCTCCTGCATTTTCTAAGGTTCTTATAGTTTGAGGTTTTACATTTAGGTCTGTGATCCATTTAGAGTTAATTTTTGTGTATGGAGATAGGTAGCTTTATAATAAATTTTAAAGTCTGGGAGTGTGATACCACCTGCTTTGTTTTTTTTGTTTGTTTGTTTTTTTGCTGAGGATTGTTTTGACATTTCATGGTCATTTATGTTTTGATATGAATTCCTGTATTGTTTATAGATCTGAGAAGAATGCTGCTGCTAATTTGATGCTTATTGTGTTAAATATGTAGGCTGCCTTAGGTAGAATGGACATCTCAATGTTGATTCTTCAAATCCATGAGCATGGAATATTTTCCACTTGTTTGTGTCATCTTTGATTTCTCTGAACAATGTTTGTAGATTTCATTGTAAAAGACTTTCAAATCTCTAGTTAAGAAGATGCCAAGGTATTTCTTTTTGTGTGTGGCTATTGTGAATGGGATTGTGCTTTTTATTTTGGCTTCTGTTTGTTTATTATTGGTGTATAGAAATATGATTTTTTTTGAACATATCTTTTATACCCTGAGACTTTGTCAAAGTCCTTTATCAGTGCAAGGAGGTTTTTTTTCTTTTTTTTTAAATGTATTATAAAGATGTGGGGTACATTTCAGTGTTAAGTATATAAACATCGACCATGCAGGTACTCTTGCTGATGAAGTATTCCCCTATCTCCCCTAGCAGTTTCCCTCAACTGCCAATCCCACTCACCCTCCCCTGACAGTTTCCACTATTTCCAATTGCTTTCTTATAGCATTATCATTGTTCAAGTTCCACTTATGAGTGAGAACATATGGAACTCTGTTCTTTGTTTCTGTGATAAACCACTGAGTATGATCGACTCCAAATCCATCCAAGTTGCTGCAAAGTCCATATATTTGTCCTTCCTTATGGCTGAATAATATTCCATCATGTATATGTACCACATTTTTTTAATCCGGTCCAGCTTCGATGGGCAACACGGTTCCGTGTTTTTGCTAGTGTGACTAGAACTGCAACAAACATACACGTGTAGGTATCATTTTTGTAGAATGATTTGAGTTCCTCCAGGTATATTCCCATAAGGGGAATTGCTGGGTCATATGGAAGGTCAATTTCTAGTTCTTTCAGGAATCACCACACTGTCTTCCAAAGAGGTTGTACTAGTTTGCATTCCTACCAGCAGTGTAGAAGCATTCCTTTTTCTCCACATCTTCACTCTCATCTGTTGTTGTTTGTTTTATTAATGATGACCATTCTTACAGGGGTTAGGTAGTATCTCAATGTGGTTTTGATTTGCCTTTCTCTGATGATGAGTGAGGCTGAGCACTTTTTCATGTGTCTGTTGGCTGCCTGTATGTCTTCTTTTGAGAAGTGTCTATTCATGACTTTTTGCCCACTTTTTAAAGGGGCTGTTTGCTTTTTTTTTCCTTTCAGTGTGTTTGAATTCTTTGTAGATGCTAGGTGTTAGGCCTTTGTTGGATAAACAATTGGCAAATATATTTTCCCATTCTGTGAGTTGTCTCCCGGCTCTCTTGATGGTTTGCTTTGTAGAATCTTGTTAATTTGATGAGGTCTATTTTATTTCTTAAGGTATTGGCCTTTAGGGTTCTGGGTAGGAATTGGTTCCCAGTTCCAATTTCCATAAGCGTGTCTTCTGCATTTTCTAAGATTCTTATAGTTTGAGGTTTTATGTTTAGACCTCTGATCCATTTGGAGTTAATTTTAGTGTATAGGTAGGAGTCTGTTTCAGTCTTCTGCATGTGGTCAGCCAGTTTTCCCAGCACCATTTACTGAATAGGTTCTCCTCTTCCCAGTGGTTGTTGTTGGAGACTTTGTCAAAGATGAGTTGGTTGAGGAATTCAAGCTTTGCTTCCGGATTCTCTATCTTGTTACATTGGTCTATGTGTCTGTTCTTGTACCAATACCAGGTTGCTTTGATTACCGTAGCCTTATAGTAAAGTTTGAAGCCTGGAGTGTGATACTTCCTGCTTTGTTTCTTTTGCTAAGGATTGTTTTAGCTATTTGTGGTTGTTTATGTTTCCATATGAATTTCTGTATTGTCATTTCCAGGTCTGAGAAGAATGATGTTGGTAACTTAATGGGTATTGTATTGAATCTATAGATTGCCTTTGGTATGATGGACATCTTAACATTGTTGACTCTTTCTATTCATGAGCCTGTAATATTTTCCCATTTGTTTGTGTCTTCTTGGATTCTTTAAGCAGTGTTCTATAATTTTCATTGCAAAGGTCTTTCACTTCTCTGGTTAGGAAGTTGCCGAGGTATTTCATTTTTTTGGTGGCTATTGTGAACGGGATTGTGCTTTTTATTTGGTTCTCTGTCTGCTTGTTGTTGGTATATAGGAATGTAACTGACTTTTGCATGTTTATTTTGTACCCCAAGACTTTGCCAAAGTCCTTTATCAGTGCAAGCAGGTTTTTGACAGAGTCTCTTGGATTTTCAAGGTATAGGATCAGATTATCAGCAAAGAGGGATATCTTGACTTCCTCTTTTCCTATTTGGATAGCCATGATTTCCTTCTCTTGTCTAATTGCCTGAGCTAGAACTTCCAACAAAATATTGAATAAGAGGGGTGAGAGTGGACAGCCTTGTCTTGTTCCAGTATTCAGGGGAAATGATTCTAGTTTCTGTCCATTTAGCAATATGTTAGCTTTGGGTTTGTCATAGTTGGCACTTACTATTTTTAGGTATGTTCCTTCTATACCTAGGTGTTTGAGGGTTTTTATCAAGAAGGGATGCTGGAGCTTATCAATGTGATCAAATGCCTGGAAACTCATTTTCCACCCTTTAACTTTGAGTCTCTGTGCACCCCTTGTGTTGAAATGAGTCTCCTGAATGCAGCAATTAATGGGGTCATGGTATATTATCCAGTCCACCATTCTGTGTCTTTTCAGTGGTGCATTTAGTCCATTCATATTCAGGCTAATTATTTAAATGTGGAGGTTTATCCCTGTCATGAGGTTTTTATAGAGTTGTTGTTCCTGTTTATTTGTTGTCTTTCCTTTGGTTTTGGAGTTGATTTATGTGTGTTTTCCAACTTTTTCCTGTACTCTTGTGAAGAACATTGTCGGTCTTTTCTCCTTTTGTTCTGTGTATTAATAGTTTCTTAAGCGTTTCTTGTAGAGGTGGTCTGGAGGCAGCATAAGTTTTTAGGGATTGGATGTCTGGGAAAGATTTTAATTCTCCGTCACTGATGAAGTTTAGCTTGACTGGGTAGGTTATTCTTGGTTGAAATTGTTTATCTTTGAGAACTTTGAAAATTGGACTCCAAGCTCTCATAGCCTGAAGTGTTTCCATAGATAAATCTGCTGCTATTCTAATTGGTCTTCCCTGATAGGGAGTCTGACATTTTACTCTTGCTGCCTTTAGGGTTTTTTCTTTTATACCACTTTGTTTTGATGAATTACTATGGGTCTAGGAGTTGGTATTCTCATTTGTTGTCTTGCAAGGGTTCTCTGAATCTCTTGTGTCTGAATGTCATATCACTGATGAGATGAGGGAAGTTCTTGAATGATTTCATGGAATGTTTGTTCTAGGGTGGTTTCTGTCTCTCTTTCTGCCTCAGAAAGTCCAATTACTCTTATCTCAGCCTCTTGAAATAATCACTCATCTCTTGAACATTTTGTTCTGTCTTTTAAAGTTTCTTTTCTGTTTTTGAGAGTTTGAGTTAGTTCTATATTTTGGTCCTCAAGATCTCAGATTCTTTTTCTGCTTTGCTATTTCTGTTTTTCACGTTTGTCAGTTTGTTATTTATTCCATTTACAATATTATTTACTGCTGTTATCTCAGTTATCAACTCCTTCATCTTTTCCACTTGTCTGTCCTCAATTCTATTTATTCTATTAATGTCTTGATATCTGGGTTTGTAGTTTGAGGCCAGTCATTCTGGTTTGCAATCCAAAATCTGTTTGCTCAGTTTCTGATCTCCCAGGGGTCTGTGAGAGACCCATAGTCTTCTTTTGGTTTTTCTTAATTTTATTTCCCCTCCCCCCTTTGTTCCCCTCTTCTTTAATTCTATTGTTCAGGGATGGTGGAGTTACTTTTACTTCTGTTTGCTCTATCTCCTATTCTTCTTTTGTGAATACTCTGGGTTTGTTCGATTCTGAAGCTGGACTGTGTGTTTGGGGCAGCACTTTTTGCAGTTTTGAGATTTAATTGAGGGTGGAGCTGTGATTCAGAATCTATCTGCAGATCCTAGTATCCACTGACAAGTTTATGGGTACCCTAGAACCCACTTCCCACTGCCCCACAATCTGTCCATACAGTGGGGTTATAGGTTTGCTCTCTGAAAGCAAAATGAGGTAAGACAAAGGAAAAGAATGGCAAAAGGAAGGATGAGGGGTAAGATGAAGTTGGAGAGAGAGAAATAAGAGGGAAAGCAGACAGATGTACCAACTATGAAATGAAAAGAGACACAAAGACAGAAAAGAGTAAAAAACAACAACAAACAAGCAAACCTAAAAACTACAGACAATCATACAAACACACAAACCAACAAAAATCTCCCTATTGATGTACTCTTCCCATACACAAACAGGAAGTCTAAAGAAAAAATAATCAATAAAATAACAAAAACAAAGCAAGTATGAAAACTTTATCAAAAACACAAAGAGAGAGCAAAACTAAAACAAAAATGAACAAAACAGACAAAAAAAAAAGGAACCAAACTTGCTCTGAGGTCATTCCTGTAAGTCCAATGTCCTTTTAGCTCTCACCTCTAGCCCCTCCCCTCTGCTCTCAGGGCAGGCTGATAGAGTTGCTCACAGCTTGGGTCAGATGCCTCTGGCCTACTGTGGGAGGAGGATGGATCAGATCTGAACTCAGTCGACTTGCTGCCTGTCGTCTACCACTCAGATCTGACCTGTCTGTGTCCGATCCAGCATGGGGGAGGGACTTCTGTATCTCCCAGTGGGGGTGAAATTACCTTAGGTTCCAAGTTGGAGGCTGGGCAGAGCTGGACAGAGCTGGGTAGGGCAATACAGGTCTCTGTCTGGTCCTGGGACAGTGAAAATGGCTATGGTTGGTGTTTCCTCACTGGGGAGGGAACTCCTCTCTGGCTCTCCCCAATTTTCTCTTTCCACTGATTGGATTTGGGGCTCCAGCTGATTTGTTATGATAGGTGATGGTGTGGGCCAGGCACCCATGAGAATCAACTGGATTCAGCAGACTTTTCTCAGGAGAGTCCCATGAACAGCAGACGATCTTGTACAGCTCCAATCTCAGGGTGGTGGGGGTTTGCAGTCACCTTCAGAGGAGACCCCTGGGTGCATGAACCCAAGCCTCCCCTTAGACGGACTTTCACTAACTCGTCAGCACATGCCTACTCACACAGAAAGTCTTTATGGTACTTTTACAGAGACTCTCACAGTTCTACCTGTCCGATTGCCATCTTATTACTCCTTTGAGAATTATATATTTTGGATAATCATAGATGTGCATTTAGTCTGTTTTGTGTGACAAATTCTGTACCTTGCATTATAAAGTAACCTAACTCATACAAATAACATATACATATTCATAAATATTGTGAAGTGCTAAATTAATGAAAATATTGATTCTTCATAGATCTGATAGTGCAGCCTAAAAATTAGAAATTAGCATAATGAAAGTATAGTTAAGCATTTTTGGATTCTTTTCTGGAAAGAGCAAGTATTTATTAACAACATATTAGTCCCACCAAAGTGAATGAGGAAGACAAATATATCAGAGACTATACTAGTTTCTGAGAAATGCTCTTCTACTTGCTGTTAAATATCTCTTGGAAGGCATGGTGCTGATATAACAGAGTTAAGTCTAAAACACACCAAATAGACTAAAACATTCGTGGAAAAAAGATTTCAACTTTATAAATTAAAAGTTTACATAGAGGGGTCACTTTTAGGAAGCTGGATTAGTGGACTCAAAAAAATAATTACTTTCTGCTATTATCCAATGTGTTTCATGAAGTAAGATTTAGAAAAACAGGAAGGAAGGAAGGAAGGAAGGAAGGAAGGAAGGAAGGAAGGAAGGAAGAATAATTTCTTTTTCCTAAGATTTTTCTTAGTTCATAATACTTTTCTATTGTAGTGAGTTTTGAAAGGCTGAGATTATGACATAGGTCTGATTAAAAAGGGCATGGGTCACTCCCTCAATATAAATTTCGTGTTTTCCCTTGGTCCATATTTAGCATAGACCATAAAATACTCCCTAGTTGCATGTGTTCCACCTTAGTTACTAAAGTACTACTTTGGACTTTATTCTCATAGACAAAATTAATATTATTATTTTAATATAGCTAAAAATGTCTTATGTTTCTGACACCAATCATTGAGTAGAAAAAAAAATTACTTAACCTCTTAGTATCTCAGATTTCTTATTTTCTTAATATTTCACACTTGCTTTGAAGGGTAAATGTGTTAATAAATCTGCATAAAATTAGGTTGAACGGTGCTTCACACACACAAAAATCTTGCTTTCTCAATGGTATTGTTCACACTGTGAAGACAAGATTTTTTTTGTGTGTGTGCATTTTTACCAGTATTCCCAATGCCTAGGAGACTGTTTCAATAGAATAGTTTTTTTTTTTTTTCTTATGGTTCAAAGAATAAATGAGTGAGCGAGTTGAATTAATGTTTTTCTACTTTTCCCATAACTTATCCAGATAATTGTCTAGAATTATAAAGTTTAAAACTAAAATTATGTATTTAAATGCATTATTTTTTAAAATCTAGTTAATTGATGGCTTTAAATAATTTTTATTTATATAAAACTATGAGGTATTTTATGATTATTAATTTTTAGTTTTAGAGTTGAATAAGGAGTACCTCAAATCCTTAAGCAGCCCCTCTAAAATCTTTCAAGGATTGTAATTTACAAGGAAGAAACCCCAAAGCCTGGAACTATCTTTTGGAAATATCTCCTGTAGTACATGCCTCCTCCACATGGTAAGTGTTCTGGGAGCCCATCAGCATCAGTGTAGCATCTGGTGTTGTTGTGAGAGGCAGCATTCTACTTCAGCGAATTTTTTAGGGGGATTCTTTCAAACTGCCCGTTTTATAATGCATAATTTAGGAGCACCCCTGCACACCATGGTGAGTGTTCAGCAGTTTGTGGACAAAAATGGTATGATCCTCATGCCCTACTCTTCCTTTTCACCCAATTTTACTGCTGTTGTTTGTTTGTTTCCCTGGATAAAAACAATCTTCAAAGTGAAATTTTTTTCAATGTGGAAGGGTTGAAACAGAAAACAGCAGAAACACTAAATGGCATAAAAAATGATGAGTTCAAAAACTGTTTTGATCACTGTTTTGATCACTCAATAGGTGTATTGCACCAAATGGGCAGTACTTTGAAGGTGACTGAAGCTTAAACATGTAAGAAAAAATACACAATTTTCAATAAATCAATTCCAGTTTTTTAGTCCTCTTGTATTTTTGTTCTAAGATTTCAAGAGGCTTGTAATACTATTTTTAAAGACTTCTGTAATAGACAACTCAAATAAATTTTAAAAATAAAAAATAGAGTTGAAATAAAAATGTATTCTGACATTAAGAAGGTAAGAGAAAACAAATTATCTTAAAAAAACACTCAAATGAGAGGTTGGAAAAATGGTGGCTGAGGCAGTTAGACTATGCGAGTCTTGGTGTGAGTGAATGTATGGAAAATGTTGTGGGCGTGCTATTGAGTGAATGGTGTGTGAGTGGCTGACTGAGTGAGGGCTAGAAAGCTAGTGGCTGACTGAGTGACGGCTGGCACAGCGGCTGATGCCACAGCTGCTGGCATTGGACCCTAGTGATTCCTGGGACGCAGAAATGCTGAGAGAGACTGAAAAAGTGGGAGCTCTTGAGCAAGTGGCCAGGGCCCTGGTGTAACAGCTGGTGCTGCAACTTCTCTGCTTAGTCCCTGGCTCTTAACAGGTCACAGAAGCTGGGTGTCATTTTTTTTTAATGGACAAAAGTTTTCCTATGAAGAAGCAGTGGGGAGAGACTACTGCCCAGGCTCTGCCTCAGCATTGCAATAGGAGAGACTGCTGTATCATGACTTTGCCTCACCACTTCAGCACCTGGCCAGGCACTGGCAGCAGGGTCTGCAGAGGGAGCCCAGAGGCAGAGTACCACTGAAGAGGAGAAGGGGACGGCATACTGCCACTATCTTGAAGCTGGGATGAGACAGTACTCCAGCTTGCTCACCACCGAGCAACAGACCTGATCTCTGTGACTGGTGGATCAATTACTATTCAGGGGTTGATCATGACCCAGACGGAATATTTTGAAAGCATAGACTTTGGAGGGACCTGATGAGAGCTGAGTCACAGGCATCCCACCTCCTACCCTAATCTAGCTGAGGGACAAAGAGTATGACCAAAAAAGGACAAGGAAGGACTCCAAAGAGATCAGTGGTGAGTCTGGGAATGACCGAAACCTTCTTTTCCCAAGCAGTCCTCTGAACATCAGACCCACTCAGCTGGGCAAGAACTGAGAGGGACAAACCAAGGCAGAGCTTGAATGTCAGTCACAAAAGGAGAACTCCATCCCAGGATAGGCCTGACTGGGGCACCCCCTCCACCATGAGTACATATCTGGAGAAGAGACAATCTTGCACCTCCCCACTGGAGGAGATTTCCCTGACCATATGAGAGTGGTAGGAGAGGATTGCAGTTCAACCCACCTCCACTGCTCCTCCTCCTACTCTGCTACAGTCACAAGGAAAAGAGTGTTAGAGGAGGAAGCGCTGCAGGAGAGGCCATATTTAGAGGTACAATTACAAAACCTGCCACAAAAGGACAGATTTTTTATTAATTTTAATTTTTTTAGATATCAAAAAAATTATTTGCCTGCTTGTTTGTTAGTTCATCTTTTTAAAAATATTTTTTCTTTGACTGGAATGTGTATGTGAGGGTTTGATCTGCATCCTCCCAATTTTTTTCTTTTCTTTTTCTGTTTCTTTTTTCTTTTGTTTGCTGTCTTCTGTTTATATGTGTATGTGAATGATTGACCATTCATCTTTCAATTTTGTTGTTGCTGTTGCTTTGTTTTTGCTCTTTTATTCTTCTTTTTTTAAAATTTTTTATAGTTTAAATTTAGTGTCAATATATGTGTGAGGGTATAATCTGAATTCCTTTTTTTTCCCAGTATTTCTGTTTTTCTTCTCCATTCATTTGTGCTAAGTATGTGTTTATGTTTAGTTTTCTTGGTTTTTGTTTGTTTGTTTGCACTTTGTTGTTATTCCAGTTTTTTGGGGGTGTGTGTGTGTATGTTTGTATGTGTGTTCAATAGTTTTTTGTGTTGGTTTCTGCATTGCATCTTATATAGAGTGGTGGTAGAGAGTGAATCTCAGGGAACACATATCACAATAAGTGAATATTGTAATTTGCAAGTAGTTTCTGAATCCTAGGGCCCCATTCCCTACCTTATTTGACTTTTAAAAATTACAAGAGACTGCAAAACTTCCAACACATAGTTCTTTTTCAAAATAGAAAAATCCAGAGCCTGAATCAGAGAAGAATAGAGGGATGAATAAATGTAAGAAGGGAAAGCCTCTTCCACTGACACTGCATGACAGAACAAAAGAGAAAAACAAGAGATTGGTCACAAATGAGAAAAAAAAATCAAAGGAAGGTCACAGGCAATTTCATGTTTAACAAAGACAAAACGCTTGAAAATTTAGACTTTGGAGCCCAAACCATGAAGTCATCAATGACTGACCCCATGATACAATAGGAATAAGGGAATAGATGGAAAGGGTAAATAAGACTCAAGAAAGATAAGATACAACACTGAAAGAACATGTAGCAGAGATTTTGACAATACAATATTTCATCCAGGAAATAAATAAATGACATGATGACAAGCACAGAAAGCAGAATTAATCTAGCTGAAGAAAGTATCTCAGAACTTGAAGACCAGAACATGGAATTAACCTGATCTGTAAAAAAAAAAAACAAAACCAAAAACTCAGAAAAAAAGAACAAAGTCTACAAGAGATGTGGGATTATATCAAGAAGATGGATCTATGCTTGATTGTTATCCCAGAAGTAGAAAGGGAAATGGAGAACAACTTGGAGCAAGTATTCCGAGGTAATCCAAGGAAACTTTCCCTATCTCATCAGAGATTTACCAGCCAAGCACAAGAAATACAGAGAACCCCCATAAGACATCAAATGAGAAGACCAATACATAGACTCACAGTAATATGCCTACACAAAGTAGGCACAAAAGAAAAAAAATCCTATAGACAGCAATAGAGAAAGGTCAGACTACCTACCAGTGAAAACCAATCAGAATAGCAGCAGACCTATTGGCAGAAACACAACAAGCAAGAAGGGACTGGAGCCCAATATCCAAAGTCCTCAAAGATAAACAGTTTCAATCAAGAATTTCCTACCCAGCCAAGTTCAGCTTCATAAGTGATGGAAATTTAAAATTCTTCCCTGACATCCAATCCCTAAGAGATTATGTGGTTTCCAGACTAGCTCTACCGGAGACACTTTAAAAAGTATTAAGCATGGAAGAAAGAAAAAAATTAATGACCACACACTTCCCAAGAGAACAGCAGAGCACAGAATCAACAAAGAATATAGCGCAACAAGAAACTTGAAAACACACACATTCATCCTTCCCAAAGCCAAAAGAAAAAAAGCAAAGAAAAGACTTTATAAGAACTTTATTGCAAGTATAAATGATCACATTTCAAAATCAACCTGAATGTGAATAGCCTAATGTGCTACTGAAAAGACACAGAATGGCAAACTGGATAAGAAGCCATGGCTCAATTATTTGCTGCATCTAGAAAACTCATCTCAACATAAGGGATGTTAAAGGATGGAAAATGAATATCATACAAAACAACCATCAAGCTATCAAAAATTTAAAAAGATACAAAAGGACAGTACATAATGAAAAAGGTTCAATCCATTAACAAGAAAATATCCACCCTAAACATATACGCACCCAATGCATTTTAAAGCAACTACTAATTAAATTTGAAAGGATATTGACTCTAACACTATTATAGCAGGGGACTTGAATATCCCACTGTCAGTCCTAGATAGATCATTGAGACAAAAAATCAACAAGGAGATCCAGAACCTAAACATGACACTCGATAAGGTGGACTTAATAGATATCTACAGATTATTCTGCTCAACAACCACAGAATATACATTCTACTCCTCACTACATGGAAAATACTCCAAGATCAATCACATCTTTGACCATAAATCAAGCTAAAACAAATTCTATAGGGTTGAAATCTTGCCATTCACATTCTCAGACCACAGTGGAATAGAAATAAATATCAACACCGACAAAATCTCCCCAAGTCCACAAACGTGTACACTAAACAGCATAATGCTGAACAACTACTGGGTCAACACTGAAATCAAAGCAGAAATTAAAGGATTCCTGGAAACAAATGGAAATGAAGAAATATCTTGCCAATACCCCTGGGATGCCATGAAAACAGTTCTAAGAGGGGAATTTATATCTCTATAAGCACCCATCAAGAAAATGGAAAGATCACAAGAGAAGAGTGTAACAAATCACCTAAGGGAGCTGGAAAGAAAAGACCCTAAAACCCCAACTTTAGAAGAAGAATCCAAATCACCAAAATAAAAGCCCAAATATAGGACATAGAAGACAAAAATATCAACAAAACAAAATGCTGATTCTTTGAAAGAATTCACAAGATTGATGAACCTAGCCAGAATGACCAAGAAAAAGAGAGAAAAAGCCCAAATGAATGCAATCAGAAGTACAAACGATCAAATCACAACTGACACTTAGAAATACAGGTTTAGCCAGGCTCAGTGGCTCAGCCTGTAATCCCGTGCCTTTGGGAGGTTGAGGTGAGAGGATTGCCTGAGCCCGCGGGTTCGAGACCCACTTGGGCAGCAAGACCTCATCTCTAAAATAAATAAAAAAATCAGCTGGGCGTGGTGGTGCGCGCCTGTAATTCAGGCTACTTGGAAGGCTGAGGTGGAAGGATTGCTGGAGCCGAGCAGGTCAAGGCTGCAGTGACCGGGAGCAGCCACTGCACTCCAGTCTGGGCAACAGAGTGAGACTCTAACTCAAAAAAAAAAAAAAAATACAGACGATAATCAGAGGCTACTATGTACACGTATATGGAAACAAACTTCATAACTTAAATGAAATATGGAAACAAACTTCATAACTTAAATGAAATGAAGAACTTTATGAAGTCACACAACCTCTCCAGGTTGAAGGAAGAAGATATTGAGACACTAAATAGAACAATAATAACTCAGGAAATTGACTCTGTCATACAAAAACTAACTACAAAAAAAGCCCTGGACTGGACAGCTTTCCAGTGGAATTTTACAAAACATACAAGGAGGAGCTGACACCAATCCTATTGAAGGTATTCCAGGCAGCTTTTAATGGAATTAATGTATACTCTGCTATTTTCTCCATGGTTTACACCTGCTGTTTTATAAATTTTACTCGAGGAACGTTCTTCTCTGTGAATTCTGTGAAAAAAGATATTTCTTTTCTCTGGTGTTTCAGGCTACAGGCCTATCTATTCGTGTAAATCAACAAATGTAAAACCTGCTCTGTGTTTTCTAATATTTCACTAAATCTTGGTTTTGTTGCTATACTAGCATTTTAATTTATATTTTACAAACAACTGTATTCATTTCAATGAGAGTCAGAGAAAGAAGATTGTAAAGATTCTGACAATCTAAAATCTTAAATCAGAAATTATTAAATTTTTAAACTGTTTTAACATTTAATATTTTTTAAATTTAGAACTATTTGTATACTTATTTTTTCTATGCTCATTATTTTTTTATTTATTAAAATACATAAGAATATTAATTGAATAAATCTACAAGAAAGAAATAAAAGCCACCATTCTCTTTACTTTAAAAAATTTATGTCGTATATCTTGTTGACTAACATAATTGACTAGACAGAAACAAATGGCAGAAACTTGAAGCAAAGTGACTTGCAATTTGACTTGTGTTACAGCCAAGTATTTGAATAAATTAAAATTTTTGATAATGAGATTTTAAATTTCTAAACTTGAGAATTTTTAAATTATTTACTTTGTACATAATTATACTGGTATCAAATAACATAATACGTAATACTTCAGTCATCTGAAATATACTGGAACTTACTTTGTGCCTCAGAATTTGATACTGTTTTATTAAATTTATTTATAGCATTTTAAAAAGAATAAAATCTGTGAAGACCAAATATTGTAAATATCAAATAGTAATTGATTAATCACAATGTTTAAGCACTCTATAAATTTACTGCAGTTATTAATTTTTTGTTGTATTTTGACCTATGCAAAGTATGTATGTTACCACTATGCCATTATTTAGAGTAGCAAATCTGTTAAAATAAAATTTGAATAGTGCAATATAATTTATTTTTTTTGCATAGGTTCTCAGAAAATATAACTTATTAATACAATTAGAAAAACCTAAATGGTTTTTATGGTTGTAAATAAGATGATTCTAAAATAATGTGTATGATTGTGAACAACGTATCTCCGTTTAGGTGTTTCTGATTCTCTTTTTCAGGTCCTATATTTATTAGAATATTTCAATACAATTGTTTACCATCAACTTTATTTTGAAATTTTAAGTGTATATAAAATATAGCTTGTACAGTTTTTTATGTTCTGTGTTCATCAATTCAAATACATCACTGAAAACTGGAAACAGTTAAATCAGAAAGCTCAGTCATGTTTTATTCTAATATTAGAAAATTTCAACCCAAAACTGATATAAAGACAATTATGTCTAAATATAAGATGTGTTTCAAATGTTGATGAATTTCACATTTAATATCTCTTTGGAACACTTATTTTTCTGAATTTTTGCTTATTTTAATGTGCTTTGGGAATTTACAAAACATTTGGATAATTCTGCAATCGTATTTACTAGAGAAAATAAGTTATCAAATAAAAAGACATTTTATTTGAAGCTTTCTTGGTAAAGTAACTTAATTCTATCAGTTTTAGTTATGCATTGAAGTCTGGAGTCCTATAGATCTGAGTTTTAATTTCTCCTTTACTCTTTACTAGCTCTTTCCAATTAAACAAGCCTCAGTCTTCTTATGTACAAATTGAGATAAGAATATTTATTACTATTATTACAAATGTTTGTTGTAATTATAAAATAAGGTAATTGTTAACTATATAGATTTATGCTATCACTTCGTTATGTGATATTTTAAATGTGATCTAATATGATGAATTACTTTAATTTATAACATGTATAAATCAATTAAATTAATTATTAGTCATTGTCTTTATTCACCAGATATTGCATGTTTTCCTTTAAAGTTTATACTTACGTAATGTATACATAAAAGTACTTTTTATTTGCAGTATTTTAATAAGTAGCTGAAATTCAATTAAACTGAAAATTGGCTTAGTGTGCTAATTATAATTTCTAGATAAAAAGAATTGAGGACTCAACACAATTTTAATATATTGAAAGACAGTGGATTCCAGTGGAATGTAAAGTGTTTGCTAATGCCTACTGCCAAGATGATAAGACATCTAATTTCACAAGGCTTAGTTTCCTAAGATAAATATTTGGGGTATCTGTCTTGAAGTTAATTTTTTTCTACTTTAATTTTAAAGCCACATTAAATGTGTTCAATAAGTATCTGAGAGGCTTTCTTTTGGTACACAAAGGGAAATCCATCAATTAGTGCGTCTTATGTGCAGTAAATGAAAGTGGAAGAAATTTCTAATTACTGTATATTACACAAAAATCTTTAAATCACAGCTGCATCCTACCAATGATTCATAAAAAAAGTCTAAGTAACCAAATGTGTGCTTGCTAGTATTTAAAAACCCTCTTATTATATGTACAACGTATGCTTCCCTATGATTGGTGTACTTAGAGTTATAAGGGATATTAATTAAGTCTATCAATGAAAGGTGATATTTTATGATATAATCAAGAATAAAAATAATAGGTCACTTTATTGAATTTTAACTTTACAGCAAGTAATTTTAAACCCTTCATATGTATTACTTCATTTGTTATTTTGATAAAATGTTGGGATAGACATCCTTATAATCATCACTTTACAGATGAAATTAAGGCAGAAATAAGTTATTTGCCCCAAATCCCAGAGCTATCCTACAGATAGAGAAGATTCAAGCCAACTACTCTGATTCCACAGACTTAAAGTCTTGGTCATTTACTCTATTAAGATAGAAAGATCAGGAAATTTCAAAAATAACTTGACTATTCTATAAAACAACATTTTCTCACCAAGCTTAAGATAATACTTTTTGGTACTTAAAGAAAGTTTAATGATCAACTTCACAGGGGAAAGATCATGGACTATGAGAGAAAGAAATAAATTGCAGAGTTGATCTAATATGTCTGCATCAAAGAATTGTTGCAACTTATTTTTGTAAAGGCAACAGGGGTGAACAAATGGTGTAATATTTGCAACTGAGCAACTAGGTCTTGTGATCTTTAAGACCTTGATGACAATTACAATAATTGTAAAAATTTTTTAAAAATATGTATTTTACAAAACTGGAAAGTAGAGATTGCAACACAATGCCCAAAGGACTATGAAGTGAAATAAATAAGTTAACCAGGGAGTCTGTAAGAGGAAATAATGGATGTGATTATTTTAAATACCTTGCACATACAGCAAAATAGAAACTCTGAAAAATGATATATTTTAAAAAATCTTTTTCTGAGATTGCCAGTAGCGGAATACTGCAGGGATAGGGAAGTGGGGAACACAGCATCAACAAGGGTACCTGATCTCAAACCAGGCAAAGTGGGGACTAAAGGAAGGCTCAAGTTTTACCTGTATGATGACCACTTGCATACCTAAGCCTGGATTGTACCCCACATCTTTAAAATTAAAAAGTTGTTTTTAATTACATATAGAAATATGTTTATGTATAAATGAAATCTATATATGTGTATACACATATAGTGTTTTATGTATCATTTTTTAAGTGAAGTATGTGTGTCCATCCACACATATACATGTACTTGTTTAAGCATATAGTCATGGCAACAAAAAATGGCATGATCTTTACCTGATGCTGAGAAAAGGATCATCGCATGGAATTGGATTGGACTTGGCGATGCTGAAATGTGGTTCTTATTAGTGTTGTTCTTATAGTTGTTGAAAACTGAGCCACGGAGACTTGCATGTTGAAGAAAATTGTCTGCTCTTATAAGAATAGGAGCTAAAAGGTAGATATGGAAATAAGCACCTTTAAAAGCAGAGGCAACAACAAATGGTGGAACCCACGGGGAAGGATCAGGGCAATCAGCTCCTGATTCAATTCTCAAGACCATATTCAATTCTCAGATTTTTTTTCTGCTTTATTTCTTTATTTTTTCACATTTGTATTAAATTATTGCTAAAAATCTACAAAATAGTTTTAACTGTGCCATAGAATTTTTTGTTCAATTTGGATTGGAAAATTAAAGATAAAATAGCTTACTTCCCAAAATGTAATATTGCGTAATGGCAGTAATCCATGGGGTGGGGGCAAAAATTTATAGTACATAACTAAATGTCAGTGGAATGTGAAACATTGTCTAAGACTGGGAAGGAGCAAATGTGAGGGAACCAGGGAGGAAGAGTGTGCCCTGATGTTTTATAGGAGTAGACTATATTGCCTGGAGATAGCAGAATTATCTGTTTCAGTAGATTTACAATCTGGTATAATCTAAGCTACACATAATCTGTAGTTAATGGGGTAAAACAAGGCAATAATATTTAGATACCTGCATAGTGAGATGTGATCATCTAACCAGGCAATGTAAGAATTTTCAGTTTTCAGAAAAATGGAATAAGAGTCCTCAATATTTCAGATAGAATATGGACTGAGTGCTAAATTCCTGTCATAATTATTATGTAGAAAAGTGATCACTTGATCGTTCCTTACATAATTTTCCAAAATAAATATGACAATGAGCATTATTTTGTTTTGATTAGTTTTTTTAATTTAATCAGCAGTAAGTAGAACTTTTCCCCTTTAGATCTAAATCTTTTACTCAAATAAATCTATTATTTATTCCTTTAATTTGTTACTTGACTATGTTAGATAGCTGATAAAAGGTTTAAGTGAATTCAAAAAAATATAAAGAGATATTTGACCATTTTAAGGTAGGTCTGGAAGTATTATTAATTAATTAATTAAAAACCTATTTATTGACTGTAGTCTTGTTATGTATAGTAGATCTCTTGAACTTTTATTCCTGTTTAACTGAAATTGTGTGTCCTTTGACCAACATCTCTGTCATCCCTTGACTCCATTTCTATGATAACCGTAATTCTACTCTCCTTTAGTAAGTTCAATTAACAATATACTGTATATTTGAAAATTGCTGAGTAGATTTTAAGCATTCTCACCAGAACAAATAAATATGTGAGGTAACACATATGTTAAATACCTTGATTTAGTCATTCCACAACGTGTAAACATATCAAACATCGTATTGTACAACACACACTTATACAATTTTACTTGACAATAAAGAATACCTAAGTATTGATGCATATGCCAGAAAATACGGATCAAAGTCTATGATTTTAGGGACAACTATAATAAAAAATAAATAAAACTTACCCATAAGAAAAGCAATAAAAATTTTTTTATATAAATAATAAGAAAAGTAAACTTATATTAGAATGTAGGGTGCCGTAGGAGCATAAAGGAAACCAGTTAAAATACTGACAGGAATTTGTTTTTTTCCTCAAGAAAGTCATGCCTAAGGTAGATTTCAGAAGACATACAGAAATTAATGAGCTAGAAATCTGGGTTCAAACGATGTCAGGTGACAAGAGACATTGAAAGAAGAAAGAAAAGTTCAATTATATATTTAAAGATGAGGGAGAATATTGTCAATAACTGTGAGGAGTGTAAAAGTTCACTTGCAAGGGGACCAATTAACCTCACATAGGTTCATGGATATTGGTGGAAGACAAGAGACCCCAGCGTCAGAGACAACCAGTTTCTCACTCACAGCACTATCCATGGCCTTAGCATCAACACTTTTGCACTGGATCTCTAAGTCTCAATTCCCACAGAGTGAAGTAAAGAGAACCTAGTGACATCTATAAAAATAGTGGGTTGCATTACAGGAAAAGGACACTGATTTGGGGAAACATGAATCGTTTACAGTGGATACTAATCATGTCTGTTTGCTTCAGAGGGAGATGCTATCTCTAACTCTCAGTACTGTAAACAAAACTGCCTCTTGCTCCCAAGGAAGGTACAAGCTCTGTCTTCCAAGGTGGTCACTAAACTACCATCCTTGAAAACACAGTTCCAGATAAAATGTACTCAGTGCCTCATTCACATAAACATGAGGAAATGTGAGAGATTCATGGATAACTGTCTTCAAACAAATATCACTTTTGGAGTACTGTATTTTGTTAATATTCTTAGCTAACACAATGGAATATTATGTAGCCATAAGGACAAAATGATGAACTTCACAGCAACGTGGATGGACTTAAGTGTATAATACTGAGTGCTCTATCACAGAAACAAACAACTGAGTATCACATGCTCTCACTTATAAGTGGACCTTGAAGAATTTTAGTAATACTATCAGAAAAGAACTGTCAATAGTGAGAAATTGGCAGGGGAGGGGGCAGGATTGGCAGCAGTGGGTTTCTGCCGAGGGGGGGGCATATTATGTCAACAAGTGTACCTGCATAGTGAACATTTGTATACTTAGCCCTGAATTGTACCCCACATTTTTAAAATTAAAAATTAAAAAAATGTGGTTCATATACAGTTTCCAAAATTTCCAACATACTGCAGCAATCTGGCAAATAAGAATTAGCTAGTAGCTGTGATTTTTATATTACTTATATTTCTCAATTTTGTAATATTTAATCATAATTAAAAATGTTTTTATCTTGAGTATAATTTCTGTAACATCTTAATAGTTTTGTGCTCACTGAATTTTCACTTTTCATGTACACAATATTTTTATTAATGTTCAAATCTGAAAATGTGGCATATGCTTTCATCTTAATTTTTAGTGACATTATTTATTATTGAGATTTTTATAAGAATTGGAATTTCTTTCTGTTTTTTTTTTTTTTCTTTGAGTT
>NW_007245887.1:29216-48935 GCF_000164805.1 Carlito syrichta
TCGCCAAGTTGCCCAGGCGGGTCTCGAAACCGCGGGCTCAGGCAATCCACTCACCTCAGCTTCCCAAGGCGCGGGAATACAGGCTGAGCCACTGAGCCCGGCTTGGAATTTCTAATAATGCATCACTTGTCTACATATTCTGTTCATTTCAATGGAATATTAATTCTAATATTGTGTAATGTTCTAAAACTCTCCATTTCCTTTATTATTAGCAGTCATGAAAGTTACAAGCAGCCAACAGATACATGAAAAAAAATTCAGCCTCACTAATTATCAAAGAAATGCAAATCAAAACCACACTTAGGTATCATCTGACTCCAGTCACGATGGCCATAATAACTCAAAAACAACAGATGCTTGTGAGGATGTGGAGAAAAGGGAACATTTCTACACTGTTGGTGGGAGTGTAAATTGGTACAACCTCTGTGGAAATCCATGTGACGATTCTTAGAAGCACTAAAAAACAATCTTTCATATGACCCAGGAATCCCCCTTGTGTAAATATACCTGGACGAAATAAAATCATTCTACAAAAAAGGTACCTGCACAAGCGTGTATATCGCAGCATTATTCACAATAGCAAAAACATGGACCCAAGTCTGCTGCCTGATGCCCATCAAAAGTAGACTGAATTTTTAAAAAATGGTACATATCCATGATGGAGTATTATACAGCCATAAAAATGACAAAGTTATGGACTTCGCAGCAACTTGAATGGATTCAGAGTCTATAACACTCAGTGATCTATCACAGAAACAAACAAGTACCACATGTTTTCACTCATAAGCAGATCCTGAACATTAATTGCAATACTATAAGAAAGGGATTGGAAGTAATGGGACATTGTCAGGGTAGGGAGCATGGGTTCATTACATCAGTAAGGGCACCTTATTTCAAAACAGGTGAAATAAATAAAAAATTTAAAAAAAGAAAGTTGTCATTTTTTCTCTCTGAAGAAATCTATTGTGGGAAAGTAAAACCAATTTTAATATATTTCATGGTATAAGTACAAGTAAAAAATTCATCTTCATTAGAGTACTGAAGGTACAAAAATCATCTCAGGAATCATATGTTGAGAATTTTATGAAAACTTGCATGGAGATTTAATAAGACAAAATGTCATCATTAATCAAGATTAAACATGTTAATCTCAAAGTCATTTATTATATTTCAGGTCTATCATATGACTTTTAAAAGTGAAATAATTTGCAACACTTTTGTAAACAAAAGTTGCAGCGGTATTTTCAGAAACCATTTGAACAACAGGGCATGCAAAAATTGTAGCATTTTCATTTATTGTTAACATTGCTCATTTTCTCTTCTGTATTATTAAACATGACATAAAAGTTATGTTTAAAATTTTAACCTATCACATATTCTTTATTGTTACTATTATAAGCAAATATCTTTTCTCCCTGGAAATCTTTTTTTTTCTTAGTTTTAAGAGCATCAGTTTCACCACACAGAGATAAATATTGTTAGTATTTTGATGAATTTCCTTTCAGAACTTTTCTTGTGTGTGTAAATGTGTTGTTGATTTCTCATTGCAGCTGTTTTCCCTTCTTTTTAAAGAATTTGTGGTAAAAAAAAAAAAAGAACCTAACAAGAAGTCTACATTGTTAACGAATTTTAAGTGTACAATCCAGTATTGCTTACTATAAGCACAATGATGTACAGCAAATTTCTATAACTTAATAATCTTTCATAATTTCTATCTCTTTGGTTGAATGTTTTACTTTGTTCATGCATTATTTTCTTGACTTCATTAAGTATATTTAAGGTAGTTACTTTTAAATTTTCTAAATCATATGTGTCTGTTTCATCAGCGTTAATCTATGATTATTTATCTTGAAATTTTTTGTGACATAATTCCTTGTGTCTTCATTTTTTTGACTCTTTGTGGTTGTATATGTGTATTAGACAAAGCAACAAATCTCTTCCAGTCTTTACAACAGACTGGCTTCATACAAGAAACACCTTCATCTATTAGCCTGACCAGAATTTTTAGATATCTCAAATCATTGTGTTAGTCGAAATCACTGTCTTTGTTCTTAGTGCTCTTTAGATGTTGAGAGGATGTCAGATTCTGTTAGCACTCCAAGTTAGGCAAGACAAACCAGTGCCTTGAGTAGCTTCCGAAAAAAGGTCTTAGTATTAGAAATATAGTTCCTTTTTTCCCCTCCCATGAAAGCTAATGACTGATTTTTTTTATGTGCTCACTCTGCACTGAGTCAGGGTTTGGGTGAGTACTAACATGCTGGTTTAACCTGCTGTCTTGATGGTCCTAGGAGTCTAGAATATTCTGGGTCTGTAAATTCTCTGAGACAGGTGTGTCAGAAGCCAATGCTTTAGGTACCCCTTGAAAAATCAAAACATTTTGTGTGCTTTACTCCTTTCCTTTCATCCCAAGACAGCAGTTGGGAGCTGAGAGTTTTCTTTCAATGAAACAGTGCTATGTCTGGGACTGGGATTATGGTGGGAGTGTCCAGAATTGTTTGTTTGTTTGTTTGTTTTGTTTGTTTTTTTTTTTTGGTATGATTTTATTTTTCTGGATTTAAGGTGGCTGGTTTTATACTTAAATAGAATTAAAAAGCTTGTCAACTAGTTCTTGGATTTCTCAAAAAAGACATTTAACCTGCCATCCTAATGTCTCCTCTACTATCTCCAGAAGTCTTTGCTTATGAGGAAAAGTAATTATCTATATTTCAGATAGATATAAATAATATATATTTTAGTTTTGTTTAACACTTAATGGCTATATAATAGTACAAAAGTAGTACTATAACAAGATGGTATGTATGAGTCAATAAAGTCTTCAGAATAAGTCATTGTTATGAATGAACAGTCACTTTGTCACTCTACAAGGCTCAATATTCAGCAAAGACAACAATTCAAGTTCAATTTTAAAATTATTCATAACTACCTGCTGCCTACCTGAGGTAGATTATTCTTTTATTTCTGAAAACATAGAAGATTTTTTCAAATCCAAGACCAGCTTTAAGTTTTTATTCAGGCACATTCATTATACTGTTTATATAATAACCTTAATAGACAAATTGAAATCTGCATTGCTTCTAATCCCACATTTTATCATGATAGATTATTATATATTATAACTCATTCTTTAAATAAGTTGCATGTACATATTATGTGTGTTATAAGACTTCTGTTTTGTAGTTATAGGATTAAATTCCTTACCAATAAAAACATATATTCAGCCTGCACAGATAAGTTAGAAAGCCTTCAAGAAGAAAGTATTTTATATAAACATTGATTTCTTCTGGAAATATAGTCAAGAATACAATATCTAATTCATATAGTATTTAAAATAAATTAGGTTTTCAAAAGTGTCATATTTTATAGTTGATAGAAATGAAAATAAGACATTTGCTTTTGAGATCAAGAATAATTAGGATGTTTAAATATCTACACAGATACAAAACAATAAATTTCCAATTATGGCTAGAGAGATCAGAGATCGAGAGGTCATTTCCTAAGGACATACCAGTCAATTAATTAAGAGGTTACAAAAATATCAATGCTTAAGCATTTAAAAACAGAAATTTTTATACATAAAGTACATAATGTTTTACATAAGAATATAAAGTAGACATTACTTATATAAGTACATATGTACTATATAACACAAAAAACAAAAAAACTGATGAGACTAAATAGAAATAGACACATTCATAATTATTTTCAGAGATTTTTAATATATGTCTTAACAATTGTTAGGATAAGTAGGCCACAAAAAATAAGAATGTTACTGTTAACCAATATTATATAGTGGACATTTGGAAAAAAAAAATGTGCAAGTTAGTTCAACCTCAATGAAAAGCAGTATGGTGATTCCTAAAAGAACTAACAAAATTAACTTTTATATAAACTAGCAACAGCTCTCCTGGGCATATACCGAAGGAACATTGTTCTACAAAAAAAAGAGACCTGCAAATGATATATATAGCCACTCTATTAACAATAGCAAAATCATTGAACCAACGCTGCCCATCAAAGTGGACTGGATAAAAAAAAATGTGATACATATACATGATGTAGTACTACACAGTCATAAAGAACAAAATGGACTTCACGGCAAATTGGATGGAGACCATCATACTTAATGATCTATCACAGAAACAAAGAACTGAATACTAAATGTCATCACTCATAAGTGGAACGTGAACATAAATCACATGAGCACACGAGAAAGATCGGCAGTTGCTGGACACTGCCAGGGAAGGAAAGGAAGGAGGAGTTACAGGTAACAACACAAAGCATACCTGGAACAAAACTAGGGAAAGTGAGGACCAGTTGGAGGTCCAAACTTCACCTGCATGCAGCCTACTTGTGTAGTTAATCCTGACTTGTACTACACATCTTTATAATAAAACAAAAAGAAAAAGGAAAATTTTACTAAGTAGTAGCAGAATATGTTATTTTAAATGTCTCACAGAATATTTGACCAAACAATATGCTCAGCTTACAACAAATAATTTCCCATAAGTTTAAACATTTTCAAGCTATGTAGAGTATGTTATCAGATGATAATATAATTAAATTAGAAATCAATAACAAGGGATTCTGGAAAATTGCCACTGTTTCAGAACTCAGTAACCCAATTCTAAATACCTATCTAATAGGTCAAAAAATATCAAAAGGGAGATATGAAAGTATTTTTAACTCAGTGAAAACAAAAACACAAAATATCAGCATTTGTGGAATATTGCCAAAGCACTAGTCAAAGTAAAATTAATAAAATCAAATGTCCACTTATAAAAGAAGAATCTTCTCAAATAAATACATTTTCTTTTTTATCTTAAGTAACTATAAAAAGAAACAGTAAAACAGAAGAAAGAAAATAAAAGTACAAGGGAATGTCAGTGAATTAGGAAACAGCAAAATTAATGAAAATAAATGTTTTCTCTTTGAGATGATAAAAAAATTGGTAACCTTTAGTTAGACCAATTCTGACAAAAAAAGAGACAGAGTTTACTAACATGAAGAATAACAGAGTTCAACCACAACAGTCTCTACAAATATTGTTTGCCGATAAATTAAATGGGAATATATTTTAAAGACTCAAATTACTAAAACTGACTCAGGAAGAAATAAATACTTAAATATAACATCTACTAAATAAGTTAAATTGTATTGAATTAATTATATTTATTAAATATTTTTTTCTACACAAAAAAGTCGATCCCAAGTGCTTCACTTGGCATTGCTACCAAACATATAAGAAATAATACCAATTATAGACAAACTACTCTAGAAAGCTGAAGAAGACAAAAATATTTAATTTACTCTATGAGACCAAGATTACTGTATACCAAAAACAGAAAAAACATTATAGCAAAAATTACAAACCTTCCTCAAGTGATAAAAGGAAACCATGAAAAATCATAATAGCGAAATACTGAACACTTTCCACCTAGGGTAAGAAAAAAAATAACAAGAGTGTCTTCTTTCACCACTTATGCTTAGCATCACAACAACAAAAAAAAGTCATTTTCATAATCAAGAAAAGGAAATAAAAGTCACCCACTTAGAAGGAAAAATATTAAATTTTTATTTACGTAAAACAAAGTTCAGAAAAACTAGTGGAATATATAAATAAGTTACTAAACTAAAATTTAACTACATTCAGTTTGCAGGGTAAAACTTTGACTTATAGAAATTTATAAAAATTGATTATAAAAATCAACTGTATTTCCATATAAAATTGTCTCTTGGCAACTGTGGGGATTTGACTTCAGGAACCTTTTCTCCCACAGATACCAAATCCTCAAATGATCAATTTCCTTATATCTAATGGCATAGTATTTGTATATAACCTATGCACATCCTCAAGTATGCTTTAAATCATCTCTAGATTACTTATAATACCTAATACATTGCCTACGCATCTCTACATTTGCATGAAATCAATACAGCACTCAGTGTGCAAATTTGTTTTGGTTTTTAGAACTTTAGGGATTTGTGTTCAAATATTTTTGGTTCAGAGTTGGTTGAATTGATAAATATGGAACCAATTGATATAGAGAGTGGACTGTAGTAGAAGTGGACAATCTGAAATTTAAATTAAATGAATTAAATTAGCTAAATAAAATAATTTAATTTAATTAATTAAAGAATGAGTAAAAGTAACAACACATGTATAATTATAGTAAAAAGTATAAAATATTTTAAGTTAATTTGATAAAAGCTGTGAAAAACCTGTACACTAAAAACAATATATGGCTGAGAGAGATTTTAAATGACTTAACATAGTGAATAATCTTCTGAAGTTCATGAGACAGGTTTACTATTTTTATAATATAAACTAATCTTTGAAATAATCTATAGATTCATTTTAATCACAATCAAATTTCTATCAGGTTTTAAATAGATATTGACCAAATAATGACAAAATTCTTATAGAAATTAAAGTAGCTAAAATTTTCAAAACCGGTTTGTAGCAAAATAATAAATTTGGAAGAGAAACACCATCTGATATCAATACTTATTTTAAAGCTACAGCAATTAGAACAGGTGATATTGGATGAAAAATACATTAATAGAACCAGTTATGGAGTGCAGAAACAGGCTACACAAACACACATAAGACTAATTTTCAGTTAAGGTGCAAAGGGTGGGTGATCTTTTCAACAAACAGTTTTTAAGAATTGAATATCCAAATAGAAAAACCATGCACTGTTATCGGTGCCACACATCATATACAAAATTTAAAAACTGGCCACAAGACTTAATGAAAAATCTAAAAGTATAAAACATCTAGATCATAGGATTACAAATAGTTTGAAGAGAGGCTTTGAATGTCCTTACCACAAAGAAATGATAAATGCATGAGTTGCTGACCATAATAAATACTCTGATCTCATCATTATACCAAATACATATATGTGTATGGAAGGATGAAATCATTCCCCATAAATATGTAACATTACAATGTATCAACTATTTAAAAATAGGTTAAAATATTTATAATATAATGCCAGATTAATATTGCTTAAATATGACACAAAATGTGAAATCAATGAAAGAATACATTTATAAATCAGACTTCATTATAATTTACAACTTCTGCTGTTTGAAATACAGTGTTGTGGGAATGAAAGAGAAGCCACAGAGTCAGTATATTTGCAAAGAATATACCTGCTAATGGTAGTGTATTCACACCAGGTAAATGACTCAAAATCTAATACAGTAGTCTCTGTCATTTTTACCTTCTGCTATATCATTTACCCGCAGTCAAACATGTTTCAAAAATATTTCAAAAACATTAAATGGAAAATTTCAGCAATAAATAATGAATATGCTTTATATTTTGTGCCATTCTGAGTAGTGTGAATAAATCTTGAACCATCCTGTTGTGTCCCGTCTGAAGCATGAAGCCTTACTTTGTCCAGTGTATCCATGTTGTGTGTGCTACCTATTCATTAGACACTTAGTGGCCATCTGGGTTATCAGATTAATAATAGTTCACAAGAAGAAAAAGTATACAATGTAATATGTGAGAAAGAGAGAGAGAGAGAGAACACACATTCACATGACTTTTATTACTGTACATTGTTATAATTTTAATATTTTATTAATTTTGTTGCTAGTCTTATACTGTTACTAGTTTATAAATTAAAGTTCATTATATGTAGATATGTATAGGAAAAAACATAGTATATATTGGGAAGTGTACTATCCATGGTTTCAGTCCTCCATCTACTGTGGGGGAGGGGGTCTTTGAATGTACACCCCCAAGGATAAGTGGGGATGACTGTAATAGCAGCACAAATTAACTATTAATACATAAGCAAAAGATTTGAAAAGGTCCCTCACCAAATGAGATATATGAGTGGCATATATATACATGAATGGATACTCAATGTTATCAGCCATTAATAAAACAAACAAAAATAAATAAAACCACAGTGTAATACCATTACATACTTATTAGGATGTAAGATTTGATTGTTGATGATGTTGTGAAACTGGATTTCTCATAAGTTTCTGTAGAGAATGGAAAATGGTATGATCACTTTGAAAACCTAGTCAAAAGCAAATTGGTTGGAATTGGAGACAATGATACTAAACAAACTATCACAGAAACAAAGAACTGAATACCACATAAGTTCACTCACAAGTGGGTCCTGAACATTTGTCACATTAGCACAACAGAGGGATCAGTGGTTGCTGGACACCGCTGGGGAGCGGGGGAGAGAGGGAGGGAGGAGGGTGGGGGACTGGTAACAATGCAAAGTGTAGCTGGTCCACTACCAGGAGGAGTGAAGGGCAATTGGAAGCCCAAACTTCACTTGTATGCAGCCTACTATGTTGTTAGTTAATCCTCACTTGCACCTTACATATAATAAAATATAATAAAATAAAAATTAAATAAAAATTAAGAAACCTAGTCATTATATTATAAAAATTTAAACAAAAAGCTACCAAATAAAATAGTCATATATCTGACATACACAAAACCCAAAGAAACAAAAGCATATGTCCATACAAATATATTTTTATAAATGCTTATAACAGCCATTTTTATTTGTCATATCACAAAACTAGAAACAACCTAAATATTCATCAACAAGTATTCACTATCTGATGAAAGAAAATAAATATTTATCTGAAAGGGCAAACTTTTTCCAGTCACAAATAAAAGTGGAATGTATTATCTGGGTTTTTATCTAAATGCTAATGGCTGCAGCTACAGATGTGCAATGGTCTCAAACACTTTCTTTTAATCTAAAATTCTCATATTGGTTTTCTATTAAAGCTGAATGCTTATGAATAAATTGAAATTTAGTAAGGGACTTTCTGCAGGAAGATGAATTAGATGTATTACTTTCTTATATTTTAATTAAAACAAAATTCAGGAAAGGAACTTACAAGAACAAAGACAAATGAATGCTTGGTATGTCCAACAAGTCAATTATCTCAACCATGAAATATCTTAGGCAATCATCTATCATATGTTGCATCATAATAACTTTGTAGTTGTAATTCCTTACTGTTTCTAGGAGTGTGAATATTTTCTGATATTGCTTTAATAATCCCTAAACTATAGATAACTGAAGTAAGAGTGTGTACATGTTTAGAAATAACAGCTGTTTTCTCGCCCATCCTGTATGCCTACACATATGTGCATCAGACATACTTGTCATGAACACAACGTAAGACAGATGTCAGGAACTTTGATCATAAAAGAACTTCTGAATCTCATATAAATTGTATTTATCATGAGATAATTCTGTTAAATGAGTAAAATATAACAAACTTTTCTTACGAGGCATACAAGAAGTCTAGTTTCAACCGAAAAGCAGAACAGAAAGTACTAATGATCCATAAAAATTGGAAGATTGATTTAATGTATGTTAGAGTTGAAAAGAAAATAAACCTTTAACTTCATATATTAAAATGACATAATAATTAACTGTCACTAACCCTGGGAACTTTTAAGGATACACAAATTAAGTTTATTTGCTTTTTAGTCTGCTACAATTATGCTCCATAAACATAGGATTTTGTGGTCTCCACTTATATATTCAAAGTACCTAGAACACTGCCTGGCATATAATATATAATTTAAATCTGTCTATCATCTATCTACCCTTGTTCATTATGTTCATATTATAAAATGCAATCGATTAAAACAATTTTGTTCCACAAAAATGATTGATGCAGTGACCTGGAATTTATAAAATCTTTTTAAAAACTGTAATGATAAATAAGAACACTTTATTAACTATTTGGGATTTCTAGGAAGAATGACAATGAATCATTATCAACAAGAAGGTATTTTAAATGAACCAAGCTTTTATGTCATTTTCAAATGGCAGCAATGAACTGGAAAATTATGATACTACTGAAAAGACTGTATTAGATGCTGTAATAAATCATTTACTGAAGACTACTAGGGTTTAAATTAAATTCATTTATAATTAAGTTGAAAGGAACTTTGAACATACTGCCTGATTTAAAAATATGTTTGATATACATTTTACTATTTGTAACAGCATTAACAATTTAAAAATCTTTAATATGTCACATAAATATCGGTGCATTGTGTATAAGAACTGAATGAGTTTAGCCTACTTTCTTTGGCTAAGCAGTTCAATAAAATGGGGAAATAATATTTTTCATTTTCATATGAAGAATAGTAATGTAAGAAATTTATAATTATGAATAAGGATACTATGGATAGCTCTGCAATAACACCAAGTAATCAAATAACATTTGACCAACAATTATATATTTGAGTCTCTCATTATACATCTAAGGAGACTTCATTAATATCTCTATTTTGTATCTCAGATTTCCTTTTATGCAGAAGTAAAGAGATGCAGCATCACAATGTAAATAAGAAAATATACAATATTAGAAGAAATAAAGGCATACAGCTTTCTCACGTAGTCAATGATACAGAGAATTACTCTAACCATATAGACAACCTTCCGTTCAACAAACATTAGGGTACTAATCATACACATTGAAAGAGTTTGATTATTGATATAAATTTAAATATGTTGTAAATAGCCAATGTTTAATTTAAATACAAACAATTTTTCTTCATCAATTATACTTTAATAAAGCTAGGAAAAGTATATTTAAAGAGTGAGAATTTTTTGGTCAGAAAGGAAAACATATCACTGATATTTTGTGGAAGAAAAAAGAAAAATCAGGTAGTTTAATTTTATTTCCTTATTTTTAAGAAAAGATTGTATGAAATAAATTTGCATAATCACTAGAAGATTTAAATTGGTATAAGTATACTGCTTATACTCTGAGATCAACATCTTCAAAAAGTTTTCTAGGGACTATTACCATAAGTGACCTGAATGAGCACAGATTTTACAGCAGATACATCTGGATTCAAACCTTTGGTCTATCATTTAGTAGCCTGATAACTGTATAAGTCTCACCTGTCTTATCTGAAAAATGTGCCATATAAGATCAGAAATACTGCAAGAAAAGTGCCTAAAACAACCTGTGGTATAACAATTCCACAGATGATTTTGTAGTTACTGTTACTACTTCTATTATTAATGCTTATATTTCTACCAACTCAAGCATCATAAGTGCTACTAAAAAGGAAAAATGAGTACATACAAAGCAATTAAAACAGAAAATAATAGAATGTGCCATTTAGGGACAGATTTTGCAATTAGGAATGATAATTTAAAGAAAACCTGGATGGAACTAGAGTCTATAATACTGAGTGACCTCTCACAGAAACAAAGATCTGAGTATCACATGTTCTCACTCATACAGTGGACCTTGATCATCCATTGTATTACTATAAGAAAATGACTGACAGTGGTGGGAAACTATGGGGGGGCGGGGAGGAAGGGGAAGAGAGATGGGATTAATGGTAGTAAACATCTGGGGACGGGGAGACACCTCTTATCAACAAGGGTGCCTGAACGAAGCATATTGGTATACCTAACCCTTAACTGTACCCCACAATATCATAATAAAAAATATTGTTTATAAAAAAAGATTTATTTGAAAATGAATTTCAAATTGTTTAACAATTAGAAAGTCTGTGTAACGGGTTTTTAAATACTTAGTGTCCATGTACAATATAGGGTCAAAGTGAAACATAACAGAGATGATATTTACCAAATCATTACATAATTATTATTTTATCTATATAATTGTAATTACTTAGCAATAAAGCAGAAAATTGGCTTTTGACATCAGCAGTCCCAAGCATGTCGTATTAAAATAAGAAAGCTTTAAAATTTCTCCTAGGGGTGTGCTCAGAGGTCTCTAAGATACTTTGCTTTGCTGTTTGCTTGTTCTGATTCAGAGTAGGATGCTTCACCTTTTAAGTGAATCAAAGAAATACAGTTTGGAATTTGGAATGCAGGCAGTCAGGAAAGTATATTTAGAATAACTTCTAAGTTTAAAAGAAAAATTTCAATATCCTTCTAATAAAGATCCTCTTTTGCAATAAAAAAAAAAGAAAGAAAACAAAAGAAAGGTGAGCTAGTCCCAGCTGCTTAGGGAGCTGAGGCAGGAAGACAGCTGGAACCCAATAATTCAAGACTACAGTGACCTATGATCATGCCTGTGGGTAGCCACTGCACTACTGACTGGGAAATATAACGAGATTCATCTCTACGTAGAAAATAAAAAAAAAAATAAAAAGAAGTCAGGTTCGGTGGCTCACACTTGCAATCTCTGCACTTTGGAAGGTGGAGGCAAGCGGACTGCCCAAGCCCAGGGGTTTGAGACCAACCTGGGCAACTTGGCAAGACCTCATCTCTACAATTAAAAAAAAAAAAAAAATTAGCTGTGTGTGGTGGTGCGCATCTGTAGTTCCAGCTACTTGGAAGGCTGCGAAGTAAGGATCATCTGAGTCCAATAAGTCGAGGCTGTAGTGGCCATGAGCATGCCACTGCATTATAGCCCGGGTGATAGAGTGAGACTCAAATTCAAAAACAAGGGTGAAGAAGTAAAAAACGTCTTCATTGACTCAAACCAATATTTGAGAATTAGCAACATCTGGATAGGTGAAGTAAAGATTCAATAATTCTAATTACAAATGTACCTAAGAATAAAGACATTACTTAAGATTACTCTAATTATAGTAGCTCTAGGAAAAATGAGAGCACTTTGACAATTAAATATAATCATGTATCATAGAGAACATTTAAACAAATTTATTGAGATAAAATATATGTAACATTAAACTTATTTTAATCATTTAAAATATATAATTAAGTAGCATTAATTGCATTCACAATGTTGTCAGCCATGGCTACTCCATAATTTTTATAACAACTCTTTAGCCATTAGGCAATATAACTGTGCACTATTCCTCCTCATATCCTCTGGTAACCTCAAATCATTTATTTTATGTCTCTATAGATTTGTCAGTTCAAAGCACTTCGTGTAAGTGGAATTACAAAATATATCTCCTTCTGTATTTGGCTGAATAATATTCCATTGCATGTTTATACCACATTTTGGTTATCCACCTATCTATGGAACTGCTTTCACCTGTTGAAAAGTTGATGCTGCGATGAACACTGGCATAAAAGTATCTGTTCAAGTCCCTGTTTTCAATTTATTTAAGTATATATATGTAATTAATAAGTTATATGAACATTTGTTGTGTAATTATTTGAACAATCATCAAATTGTCTTCCATAGTGGGACATGATTGTATATTTGCACAAGCAACAAAAAGGGATCCAATTTTTACACATTTTTTCAACGTTTCTTTTCTTTTTGTTTAATTGCCATTCTAATAATGTAAAGTGGTGTTTTGTTGTGGTTTTGATCTGCATTTCCCTGTGAATAGTATTGTTAAGCATTTTCTCATGTGATTATTGGCCACTTGTGTATCTTCTCTGGAAAAATGTCTATTTAATTATTTACTTGACTTGAGTTGTCATAGACAGCATTTTAAAGAATTCAAGGTAAATTAAATACGATAGAAATGAAAGACCTGTTCAGGTTTCAGAGTAGAAGAGTAAATACCAGTGGTACGTTTAGGGGTACTACTAATCTAACAATATTAAATCTTGCACATACACACACACACACACACACACACACACACACACACACACACACACACTTTCCATTGAATGACTTCAATTAACTTATTTTATATTCATTTTGAAATTAGAAAAATCAATATTATACAGGTCAAAATACCTTAACTAAGACTTTTTATGTGGTGTGTTGTACATTTAGCTGAAAATAAAAAATTCTAATTAGCAACAACAAAAAAATCAACACAATCACTAAACATTTCAAAACTTTTGAAAAACAGACAGAAAATAAGAGCATCTTAAAAGCAGTATAATGAGCCGGGCTCGGTGGCTCAGCCTGTAATCCTGCGCCTTAGGGAGGCTGAGGTGAGTGGATTGCCTGAGCCCGCGGGTTCGAGACCCGACTAGGCAGCGAGACCTCATCTCTACAATAAATCAAAAAGTCAGCCGGGCGTGGTAGCGCGTGCCTGTAGTTCCGGCTACTCGGGAGGCTGAGGCGGAAGGATCGCCGGAGCCCAGCAGGTCGAGGCTGCGGTGGCCGAGAGCAGCCACTGCACTCCAATCTGGGCGACAGAGTGAGACTCCAACTCAAAAGAAAAAAAAAAGCAGTATAATGAACAACTTATCACAAACAATGTATATGTTCTATGAAAAATAATTAAAAAATAAAAATCTAAAGACCACAGAATTATATCTTTGTATGAATTAAAATAGCAACTACAATCTTAGTATTCTAAATTCAAGAAATGGACTGCAAGAATGAAAATAAAATAGAGATATATTCAGATAAACAAAAAGGAAGAGATTTTCTCTTGCAGAACTAAACTAAATATTAAAGTGTTATTTTAGAAAAAAGTAAAAATGATTCCTAATGAAATTATGCCACAAAAGATAAATGTATTGGTAAATATGAATACTGACACAAATGGTATTTTTATGTAGAGGTACATTCCATCATTCCTAACTTATTGAGAGTTTTTATTATGAATTGATGTTGAATTGTGTAAAAAAAAGCTTTTACTACTGAAAAAGAAATGCTTTTACTGCATCCATTGAAATGACTGTATGGTTCTGTCCTTTATTCTGTTAATGTGACATATCACATTTATAGGTTTACATCTGTTTTTTTTTTTTTTTTGAGTTGGAGTCTCACTCTGTTGCCCAGACTGGAGTGCAGTGGCCGCTCCCGGCCACCGCAGCCTCGACCTGCTGGGCTCCGCGATCAGCCTCAGCCTTCCGAGTAGCCGGAATTACAGGCATGCGCTTCGATGCCCGGCTGATTTTTTGATTTATTGTAGAGATGAGGTCTCACTGTGCAGGCGGGTCTGGAACCCGCGGTCTCAGGCGATCCACTCACCTCAGCCTCCCAACGGCGCGGGATTACGGGCTGAGCCACCGAGCCCGTCTATGAATACTTTTTTAATGCACTGTTGAATTCAGTTTACTGGTGCTTTGTTGAGGATATTTGCATCAATGTCCATCTGTCATTGGCCTAAAGTTTTCTTTTTTTGTTGCATTCTTGTCTGATTTTGGTATCAGAGTATTATTGGCCTTGCAGAATGAGTTTGGAAGTATTGGTATTAATACTTCAAATGTTTGATGTAATTCAGCAGTGAAAACATCATGTCCCGAGTTTTTCATTGATGAGAGAGTTCTTATTACTGATTCAGTCTTCTTGCCATTAATGGTTTACTCAGATTTTCTTTCTTTATAATTCAATCTCGGTAGGTTGTATGTGTCAAAAAATTTATGCATATATTTTAAGTCTTCCAACTTGTGCATAATTGTTTATAGTTGATTCTTATAATCTTTTGCAAAGCTGTAGTATCAGTTGTAACATCAGAATTTACATTTCAGTGTATGTTTATTGGCATCTTCCTTTTTATTTTTCTTAGCCTAGCTAAAGGTTTGCCAGTTTTGCAATGTTTTTTTAAAAAACATCTCTTTATAGTATTAATATTTTTATTTTTTTACTCTCTATTTTGTTTATTTGTGCTCTGGTCTTTATTATCTTTTTCTACTCATTTTTAGTTTGCTTTTGTTTTTCTAGTTCACGAAATGAGATATTGGGTTACTGATTTGAGAGCTTTCTTTTTTTTGACATAAGCTTTTATTGCTATACACTTTCTTTCTAGAACTGTTTTGCTGTATGCATAGATGTTGGTATGCCTTGTTTCTATTTTTATATGTCTAAATATTTTAACTTGTTTTTAATTTTTTTCACCCATGTTTTAATCAAGAGCATGTTGATTAATTTCCAGGTATTTGTGAAGTTTTTGAATTTTTTTCTGCTATTTCATTTTAGTGATACCATACGGTCAAAAATACACTTAATTTTTTTCAATTTTAAATTTGTTAATACTCATATTATTCCCTTTTCAGTTTTATAAAAAATACTCAAAGCTAGGTAATTTATAAATAAAAATAGTTTTATTTTGTCTCATGGTTCTGGATGGTGCTGCATGTACTGGGCTTCTGATGAGGCTTCAGGATGTTCACAATCATGGTAGAAGGTGGAGAGAGAACAGACATCACACAGTGCCACCAGGAAGAAGAAAGGGAAGATGTGCCAGGCTCTTTTAAACAATCAGTTATTGAATGAATTAATAGAGTGGGAAAACACTCATTATCATGAAAATGGCACCAAGCTATTATTAGGATTCAGTCTCCATGATGTAATCACCTCACACTAGACTCCATCTCCAACACTGATGATTACATTTCTATATGAGATTTGCAGAGGACAAACCGTCAAATTGCATCACTTGTTCAGTGGTCTAAAACATGATCTATTCTGAAGAATGTTCCAAGTGCAGTTGAGAAGAATGTGTGTTCTGCACTTATTTAATAGAATGTTCTGTAAATATCTGTTTGGTCCATTTGGTATAGAGTGCAGTTTAAATGAAATATTTCTTTGCTGATTTTTTTGTCTGAGTAATCTCTTCATTGCTGAAAGTTGTGTCATGAAATTTCCCTGCTCTTATTGTACTGAAGTCTATCTTTGTTTATAAAATAAGAGAAGCTAATTCTACAGTTTATGTGAAAAATTAAATACCAAAAGTTACCAAATACTTTCAATTGAAAATCAAAATAACATAATACAGTCTTCTCTCCCCTACAGTTTGGCAAAATGTCTTATAAAACTTGTGAAATTAGATCAGTACCATATTGTACAAACATCTACTTAAAATAATAGTTTTTAAAAACTCAAAACAAAAGTTGACATTATAGCAAAATAAGTAAAGATGTTATTTGAAGCAAACTTACACTAATACAGTAAGATATGCATATGATAAAAATGAAATTTTACCTCTTTTTCCTACATGTATGTAATTTATTGCAGGTGGATTGTTAATATAAGTCTATCCAGCAGAACAATAAACCTTATACAAAGGTATATAGTAGATTAGATTACTTTGACCATGTTAAGGTAAGGAAACATTTCTTATATAGTAAACAAAAATGTTTAGTTATATATAAAGACATTGATAAAATGAACTATATTAAAATTTTTAAAATTCTGTTTATTAGAAAACACCATAAAATTCTGCATGTAAGAATATATTTGCAAAACACAAAAGCATACAATGTCCAAGATATAGGACGAACTATTAAAAATTTGTAAGAACAAAGACATTATGATAGACAAGTGAGTAAAATATGTGAATAATATTTCAGAAAGAAAATAAGCAAAAATCTAGTAGTTATCAACCATATTAGTATTCAGAAAAATACAAACAAAAGCCAAAATGCAAATATATCATGCCAGAGAAATAAAATTAGGTTAAAAAATGATAATACCAACAATGACAAATATGTGGCATATTCCTCAAATGGGATGAATAAAGGAACAGTACTTGATACACAATATATGAGAGAATGCAGGTGAACACAAAACAATGCAATGCATGATTTAATTAAATACAAACTGGACAAACTAATATAGAAAAGCTGTAACAAGTCTATAAAATAGTAGGTTGCAGGCATTGGACAGCAACCAATTGGAAACTTTCGTATTAGAGAGAAGTAAAGTGTAGCACCAGAGTCTCATATTCAGCTTTTCTTCATGACATTTTCAGTGCTGTAACTAAAAGATGTAGAGTTCAAGAAGTGAGTGCCAGTCTCAGAAGGAAAAAAACAAACAAACAGAATTTGAATGGCTAAAGAGGTTGGGAAATATGGGATAAATTCAAAAGTAAAAGACAATGCAGTTAGGATTCCCTCATTAATGAATCAATCTATTCTATATTAATAAATTAATAGGGTAATTAATTAATGTGATATCATGTGGTATTATGATAGCAAAATTGGTGGCTTTATAGGAAGAGAAAGAGAAACTTAAGCAAAAATGGTGGCATATTGGCTTCTTCACCATGTAATGTTGGGAACCGGCCACAGAGGCCCACTGAGCATTAGGGATCAGGAAGGGCCGTTGACTCCGAGACCACTAGGATGCGATCGGGAGCTATTGACCCCATTTCCTCCCCCTTTCTACTCAGCACTTACCAGATTAAGCTCCTATAAGCTCAAACATAAAAACTCTTGAGACCGAGACAAACACAAGCTCATTTTAGAAGCTCATTGCTCCCATACTTCCACAAACTGCAGTTTCGGCTTTCACACAACTTGCAATTCAAACTTGGGTCACATCTAAGAGCCTTAGTATTGGTCACAGGCTTCTGGGTTGTGATCTCAGGATTCACTGAAGTTGAATAAGGTGTAAATTGTGTAGAATATACTTTTAGAAGACAGCCATTCTATTGAAAGAATGCAGCTGGATTACTTGCAGATAGCCCACTGTGAACTTTGGACTGGGCCACATTCCAAACATTCTGGGATGGGCCACTTTCGTTTGTAAAGTAAATACTTAAGCTTCTATAGAATTGTTTAACTTGGCATAAATCAATCAGTTTAGGATGAAAAAGGTTTATAGAATATGTCAGCCATGGATTAGGTTATCCTTTGTTATGGGATTTTAAGATTATCATATGAAAAGGGTGTAAAGGCAATCATTGATTAAGTTTTCATGGATTAAGGTTTCTGGTGGGTGGGGGACGCCCCTCCCACATCTGACTTTGTGTATAAAAGACCTGCTGTAATTCCCAATAAAACACACATCGCTTCTGCACTAGACTGGAGTCCAGTCTCGTTCTCTCTCTCTCTTTCTCTTTCTCTTTCTCTCTTCTTCCCCCCAATCGCCGATGCCGTCTCCACCTTTGGCGTACCCTGCACCCGGCTGGAGCTGGTCTCCGGCAATGTAATACAGTGCACTGGCTAGGCCTTTGCAGAGAGTCTCCACTAATAAGAATACTCACAACAGATATTGCATTTTGATCTTGGATTTCTCAGGCTTCATAACTGCAAGAGGTAAATTTGTTTCTTATAAATTAACCAGTTTCAGGGATTTTATTATCAGAAGCAGAAAATATACTGAGGTAGTATTTGACAAAAGTCAATACCCTTCCAATACAAAAACTCTCATCAAATTAGGTACGGAAGAAATATACCTTAACACAATAAATGCCATAGATGACAGTCCTATAAATATCATATTCAATGTAGAAGAGTTGAAAGTTTCTTCTCTAAGATGCTGAACAGGGCAAAGATACACATTATCTCCATTTCTATTCAACTGAGTACTGGAATTTTAAACCAGAGAAACTAGTCAAGACAAAGAAATAAAAGGCATGCAAATAAGCAAGAATTAAAATAACTCCTGTTTTGAGGATAGCATGATCTTACATAAAGAAAACTCTAATGATTCCATAAGAAATTGTTAGAACTAATTAAAAAAAATTCAGGGGCAAACCTTCGGGTCTCCTCCTGCTTTGGGAACTTTTCTGTCCTCTCAATAAATCCTGCTTTCAAAAAAAAAAAAATTAGTTAAGTTTCAGGGCATAAAATCAACACATGAAATCAGTAGCATTTCTATACACTAGCACAAAATATGACAACATTAACAACATTAATGAAGAGAACAATCCAATTTACTATGGCTACAAAAAAAATAGGAATAAATTCAATCAAGAAGATGAAAGATCTCTACACTGAGAACTATAAAATAATGATAAAAATTGTTGGACATATAAATAAATTAAACTATCTCACTTTATAAATTTTAAGAATTAATATCATTAAAAGTGTAAGACAGCCGGGCTCGGTGGCTCAGCCTGTAATCCCGCGACTTTGGGAGGCTGAGGTGAGTGAA
>NW_007245887.1:49083-50932 GCF_000164805.1 Carlito syrichta
AGGTCGAGGCTGCGGTGACCGGGAGGGGCCACTGCACTCCAGTCTGGGCGACTGAGTGAGACTCCAACTCAAAAAACAAAAACAAAAGCAAAAACAAAAAAGTGTAAAACCTCAAACCACAAGAATATTAGAAAAAATGTAGGAAACATTCTTATACACATTGAAGTAGGCAACCAATTAATGAACAAATCACTTAAAGTGAATGCCATAAATGTTAGGATAGACAAGTGGGACCTCATCAAACTGAAAAACTTTTGCACAGCAAAAAAAGAAAAGAAAAAGAAAAAGAAAAAGAAAAGCATGAAGAGAGTGGGAGACAACCCACAGAACAGGAAAAAATATTTGTTAATTATGTATTTGACAAAGGCATAACATTCAGGATCTACAAGGAACTCAGAAGAGCTAAAAGGAAAACAAAAACTCCTTTCAAAAAGTCAATGGAGGGCATGAAAAGACACTTTTGAAAAGATATACAACCAGCCAACAGACACATGAAAAATTCTCAGTCTCACCTAATCAGCAGAGAAATGCAAATCAAAACCACAGTGAGATACTACCTAACTCTAGTTAGGGTTGCCCTCATCAGTAAAGAAAAAAACACTTCCCATCCACAGTGTAGAAGTGTTCTCTTTTTACTGCAACTTCTTCAGCATCTGTTGCTTTTTGAGTTATTGAAGATTGCCATCCTGACTGGAGTTAAGTGGTATCTCAGTGTGGTTTTAATTTGCATTTCTTTGATGACTAGTGAGACTGAGCATTTTTCCATGTATCAGTTGGCTGTCGTATTTCTTCTTTTGAGAACTATCTATTCACATATTTTGTTCATTTTGCAATGGGGCTCTTTGTTGTTCTATTTTTTTCTTTTTGACATTTTTGAGTTCCTTGTAGATCCTGAATGCTATGCTTTTGTCAGATACATAAATAGCAAATATTTTTTCCTGTTCTGTGGGCTGTCTCTCCACTTTCTCAATGGATTCTTCGGCTTTGTGGATGTTTATCAGTTGGATGAGGTCCCACTTGTCTATCTTATCTCTATGGCATGGGCACTTGGAGTTTGATCAGGAACTGGTTGCCAGTTCCAATTTCCAGAAGGATGTTTCCTTCATTTTCTAAGGTTCTTATAGTTTGAGGTCTTACGTTTAGGTCTTCGATCCATTTAGAGTTAATTTTTTGTGTAGCAATTCCTAAAAAAATCTAAAAATCAATCTCCTGTATGACCCCACAATCCCCCTATTGGGAGTGTATCTGGAGGAACTCAAGTCACTCTATGAAAAAGATACCTGCACACTCATGTATATGGCAGCATTATGTAAAATAGCTAAAACAAGAAACAAACTGTGTTGTCCATCAAAAGAGGACTGGAAAAAAATGTGGTACATATACATGATGAAATATTAGGCAGCCATAAGGAAGGACAAAATTATGAACTTTGCAGCAACTTGGATGGACTTAGAGGCTATAATACTGAGTGATCTATCACAAAAACAAAGAACTGAGTATCATATGTTCTCACTCATAAGCAGAGCTTGAACAACTATCCTAATACTATAAGAAAGGGATTGGCAGTAGTGGGAAATATCCAGGGGAGGGTGGAGTGGGATTGACAGTAATGAAAAACTGTGGGGGGAGGTAGACCTTAGCAACAAGGGTACCTGCAAAATGAACATTTGTATACCTAATCCTGAATTGTATCTCACATATTTTTAAAAATATATAAATAAGCCGGGCTCAGTGGCTCAGTCTGTAATCCCCCGCCTTTGAGAGGCTGAGGTGAGTGGATTGCCTGAGCCCGCAGGTTCGAGACCCACCTGGGCAGCGAGACCTTATCTCTACAATAAATCAAAAAATC
>NW_007245887.1:50952-118397 GCF_000164805.1 Carlito syrichta
ATTAAAAAAAAAAAAAAATATATATATATATATATATATAAATCGATAGATAAATAAACAGTTGCTGCTGAAGGTGAGGAGAAAAGGAAACATTTCTACACTGTTGATGGGAGTGTAGGCTAGTTCATCCTCTATAGAAGCAGTGTGGCAATTCCTAAGACAACTAAAAATTGACCTTCCATAAGATCTAGCAATCCCTGTCCTGGGAATTTACCTGTAGGGACATAAATTATTCTACCAAGAAGACAACTCCACATGCATGTTATAGCTGCACTATTTACAATAGCAAAAACACGGAACTAAACTTATTGTCCATCAAAAGTGGACTAGATAAAGTAAATGTTGTACATATATACGACAGGGCATTATGCAGCCATAAAGAAGAACAAAATCATAGAATTTGCAGCAAAATTGGATGAAGTTGGAAACCATCATACTTAGTGATCTATCATAGAAACAAAGAACTGAATATTGAATGTTCTCACTCATAAATGGGACCTGAACATAAATCACATTAGCACAAGGAAGAATTTATCTGTCACTTGACACTGATGAGGGCGGAGGGAGAGCACATAGCATCACAAAGCTTACTTTGTCCTAAACCAGGGAAAGTGAGGGCCAGTTCAAAGTCCGTACTTCACCTGCACACAGCCTGCACGTGTAGCTAATTCTGACTTGTACCCCCATGTATATAATAAAATATTAAAATGTATATACTACCCAAAGTGATCTACAGATTCAATTAAATCCCTGTCAAAATTTCAATGTGATTTTCCACAGAAATTAAAAAATCCTAAGTTTTTAATTAAAAAAATAACACTACATGATTTCATAATATACTGCAAAGTATAGTAACCAAAACATTACACTGGCATAAAAGCAGATACAGTCATCAACAGTACAGAATAAAAAAATCCCCCAAATATACCCACCCATTTATGGTCAACTAATTTTTTTGACAAATGTGCCAAGAGCACACAATGGAAAAAGGAGATTCTCTTTTATAAATAGTGCTGAAAAAACTGAATATTTGCATACAGAAAAATAAAATTAGATCATTATTTTATGCCCTATAAAAAAACTCAACTCAAAATAAGTTAAAAACTTAAATGTACAATCTGAAGCTATACAACTAATAAGAACAAATATAGGGAAAATCTTCACGACATTGATCTTAACAGTTTTTTTTTTGGTATATGACCCCCAAATCTTAGAAAACCAAACAGAAAACAGACAAATAGGATTATATCAAACTAAACAGTTTTGCACACCAAAGAAAACAATTAAGAAAAACAACAGAGGGAAAAGACAACCAAAAGAATGGAATAAACAATTTGCAAATTATATATTTTATGAGCCAGGTTCAGTGGCTCAGCCTGTAATCTTGCACCTTGGGAGACTGAGGTGAGTGGATTGCCTGAGTCCGCATGTTCGAGACCCGCCTGGGCAGCGAGATCTCATCTCTACAATAAATAAAAAAATCAGCCGGGCATGGCAACACGCGACTGTAGTTCCAGCTACTTGGAAGGATGAGGCGGAAGGATCGCTGGAGCCCAGCAGGTGGAGGCTGCGGTGGCCGGGAGCGACCACTGCACTCCAGTCTGGGCGACAGAGTGAGACTCCAACTCAAAAACAAAACAAAACAAAAAATAAATATTTTATAAGGGAAAATATATAAGGAATTCAAACAAAATATATAAGGAATTCAAACAAATTAATAACAAGAAAACAAGCAGCTCAATAAAAATTGAGAAACAAACTTGAATAGATATTTCTTTAAAAAAGACATACAAATAGCCAACAGGCATATAAAAAATTGCTCATCCATGAGCATGGAATATTTTTCCATTTGTTTGTGTCTTCTTTAATTTCTTTGAGCAGTGTTTTGTAGTTTTCATTTTATTTTATTTTATTTTTTTGGCGTTGGAGCCTCACTCTGTCACCCAGACTGGAGTGCAGTGACCGCTCCCGGCCATCGCAGCCTCCACCTCCTGGGCTCCGGCGATCCTTTCGCCTCAGCCTTCCAGGTAGCTGGAACTACAGGCGTGCGCTACCACGCCCGGCTAATTTTCGATTTATTGTAGAGATAAGATCTCGCCAAATTGCCCAGGCGGGTCTCTAACCCGCGGGCTCAGACAATCCACTCACCTCAGCCTCCCAAAGGCGCAGGATTACAGGTTGAGCCACCGAGCCTTGCGTGTAGTTTTTATTTTAAAGGTCTTTCACTTCCCTGGTTAGGAAGATGTCGAAGTATTTTTTTGTGTGTGTGTGGTTTTTGTGAATGGCATTGTGCTTTTTATTTGGTTCTCTGCCTGCTTTTTGTTGGTGTATAAGATTGCAAATTTCTGGCCGGACACAGTGGCTTACAACTATAATTCCAACACTTTGGGAGTCCAAATTGAGAGGATTCCCTGATCCCAAGCGTTTGAGACCAGCCTGGGCAACTTGGCAAGACCTCATCTTTACAATAAAAATAAAATAAAATAAAATAAAATAAAATAAAATAAAATAAAATAAAATAAAATAAAAATTAGCCGAGTGTGGTGGCATGTGCCTATAATTCCAGTTACTTGGAAGGTTAAGGTGAAAGGATCACCTGAGCCCATCATGTCTAGGCTGCGTTGGTCATAAGTGTGCTTCTGCACTCCAGTCTGGATGAAAGAGTGAGACTCCAACTCAAACAAGACAAAACAAAACAAAACAGCAGCAACAACAGCAACAACAACAAAAACAAAGAATGCGACTTTCTTTTGCACATTTATTTTGTACCCCAAAACATTACCAAAGTCCTTTATTAGTGAAAGCAGATTTTTGACAGATTCTCTTGGGTTTTCAATGTATAGGATCACATCATCATCAAAGAGGGATAACCTAACTTCTTCTTTTCCTATTTGGATACCACTGATTTCCTTCTCTTTTCTAACTGCTCTAGCTGAGACTTCCAACACAGTATTGAACAAGAGGAGTGACAGAGGGCAGTCTTGTCTTGTTCCAGTTTTCAGGGGGAAAAGATTCTGGTTTCTGTCCATTTGGCAGTATTCTGGCTGTGGGTTTATTATAGATGGTGCTTATGATTTTGAGGTATGTTCCTTCTATGTCTAGGTGTTTGAGGGTTTTTATCAAAGAAAGGATCCTGGATTTTTTCTGCATCCAATGATGTATCATGTGGTTCTTGTTTTTATACCTGTTGATGTATTTAATTACATTTATGGTCTTGCGAATGTTGAACTAGCCCTGTCTGTATCCTGGGGACGAAGACTACTTGGTCATGTTAGATGATTTTTGAGATTCGTTGTTGTATCCGATTTGTTGAGAAGTTTTGCAACTATGTTTATTAGGGATATTGGCCTGCAGTTCTCTTTTATTGTCGGATCTTTATCCAATGTGTGTATCAGTGTGATGTTTGTCTTATAAAATGATTTTGGGAGAATTCTGTCTTTCTAAATTTTCTGGAATACTTTCAGTAGGATTGGTATCAGCTCCTCCTTGTACTTTTTGTAGAATTCTGCTTGAAAGCTGTCTGGTCCAGGGCTTGCTTTGTTTTTGTTTTTTTTGTTTGTTTGTTTGTTTTTGTTTTGGTAGGTAGTTTTCTTATGTTTATACACTGCTGTTGGGAATGCAAACAAGTGCAACCTCCTCTTTGGAAAATAGTGTGGTGATTTCTAAAAGAACTAGATATTGACATTCCATATGACCCAGCAGTCCTCCTGCTGAAAATATACCCAGAGCAACACAAATTATTCTACAAAAAAGATACCTGGATGTGCATGCTTATTTCACCACTATTCACAATAGTAAAAACATGGAACCAACTGTGCTGCCCATCTGCAAACTGGACTGGAAAAAAAAATGTGGTACATATACATAATGGAATATTATACAGTCATAAAGAAGGGCAAACATTTGGACTGTGCACCAACTTGGATTAATTTGGCATCTATCATAGTCAGTAAGCTATCACAGAAACAAAGAACAAAGTACTACATGTTCTCACTCATAAGTGGACCCTGAACATTTATCATAATACTATAAGAAAGGGAATGGCAGTAATGGGATACTGCCGGGGTGGGGAGGGCATAACATCAATAAGAATACCTGATCTCAAACAAGGCAAAATGGAACCAAAGGGAACCCCAAATTTTATCTTCACAATGACTACTTTTATACCTAATCCTGAAGTGTACCCCACATCTTTAAGATAAAATTTTAAAATAGAAAAAAATTGTTCAACATTACTAATCAATTAAATACAAATGAAAACCACAATTAAATATCCCCCTCACTCCAGTTAAAATGGCTATTATTAAAAAGACAAGTGATAAAGAGTCTGTCGATAAAGGAGACCTTTTGTAAACTATTGGTAGAAACATAAATTAGTGCAGCCATTATGGAAAACAGTATGGAGATTATCCTGTGATTCTGCACTTCCATTAATTGATATCTATCAGAATGTAAGAATATCACCATGTCAAAGAGATGTCAGCACTCTCATGTTTGTTGGAGCACTACTTGTAATAGTCAAGATATAAAATTAAGTGTCCATGAATAAACAAATGGATAAAAAAAGAAATGTGGTGCATATCACAATGGAATACTATTCATCCATAAAAAGGAGGAAATGTTGCCATTTGCAACAATATAGATTTACCTGGATGACATTATGTTAAATGAAATTAGCCAGACACAGAAATACAAATACTGCATGATCTTACTTACAAGAGGAATCTTTAAAAAAAAAATGATCTCTTACAAGTAAAGTGTAGAATAATTACTCATATGGGTAAGGTGGTTTGGGGCGTTAGGGTTGGGGTTTGAAGTGATGTTGGTCAAAGGATTAAAAAATTCAGATAAACGGGAAATAAATTTAAGAGATCTATTGTACAACATGGTGAGTATAGTTAAAAAATATTGTATTCTTGATAAATGCTAGGAGGGTGGATATAACATATTCTCACCACAAAATAACTATGTAAGAAAATGTACATATTAAATACATTTAGTCATTTTACACTATACACACACACACATACATGTATATATAAAGTATATAAAGAATGTATACATATATTTTTTAAGTATATGTACTTTAAAACATCATGTTGTACATGATAAAGGACTTAGAAATGATCAAAACAAAGACAGTGTCCTGCTTTCAGAGAGCTGGTTTGCAGTTCCTGCTGGGTTGTCTTCATCGACACCCGAAATCTAGAATCACCAGCTGTGGAAGTGTGGGCATGACTTCCACTGTAAAATACGCAACCATCTCAGAGTATCTCACTACAGAGGTAATAGAACTAACTGGCAGAAAAAGTATCAAAGGCTTAAAAGAAAACATATTGCCCTTTGTCACTTGTGACTTGCTATTTCTGGAGATGAAGAATTGGACTTTCTCATCAAGATTACAATTTCTTGGAAATTAAAACTACACCGAGATACCACCTAACTCCAGTCAGAATGGTCATCGTCAAGAACTCAAAAAACAACAGATGTTGGAGAAGATGTGGCGAAAAGGGGACACTGCTACACTGCCGATGAGAGCGTAAACTAGTACAGCCTCTGTGGAAAACAGTGTGGTGAATCCTAAAAAATCTAAAAATTGACCTTCCATATGACCCCACAATCCCTTCACTGGGAATATACATGGCAGAACTCAAATCACTCTACGAAAAAGATATCTGCCTACTAAGTTTATCGCAGCATTGTTCACAATAGCAAGAACATGGAACCAACTGTGCTGCCCATCAAAAGAGAACTGGATACAAAAAATATGGTACATATACACAACTGGATATTACACAGCCATAAAGAAGGACGATATCATGAACTTCACAGCAACCTGGATGGCCTTAGAGTCTATAATACTGAGTGATCTTTCACAGAAACAATGAACTGAGTATCATATGTTCTCACTCATAAGTATACCTCAAACAATTATTGTAATACTATAAGAAAAGGATTGGCAGTAGTGGGAAACTGTGAAGGGGGATAGGCAGTAGTGGGAATCTGCCAGGGTAGTGGGGCACACTTCAACAAGCATAGCTGCATAATGAATATTTATACACCGAACCCTGAATTGTACCCCATGTCTTTAAAATAAAATTAAAAAAAGAAAAAATTTTAAAAAGATTGCTTTATGTGGAAAAATAGATTATGATTTCTGGTGGTAGTGTTATTCTACACATTCATAAATCTCTGAAAAACAGAACAGAAGAAAACAAAAAATAAAAAAGACCTTCTAAAAGAGTCTGTATTCCTTATTATATTAGGACTGTAAATAAATTCCTTACTAGCTGTCCAGTGTTGGGGATTCCAGTTGACTTTATCTCTGTGAAAAAAATGCAATTTTGCCTTTCTGTAATTCCATTTGAACACGTTGGAAGTTTAATTTGTTTTCTAACCAACCAAATTTCTGCATTCAAGTTTGAACTATAAGTGTTGCTGTGGTTTCAAAGAAGCTATTAATCTCTAATTAGTGGGTTTTGATTGAGTTGACTTTTTAAAAACTGTTTGGATTGAAATTGTATTGCAGAAGTTATAGTAACAGTTATTTGGTATTGTACAGATGTTATTTTCACTGTGGTGGATAAACTCAATAAAAGTCATATTCTGCCTCTCTTTCTCTAAAAATAGCATCACCCATACTGCTGCCGTGTGGAGAACAGCATGGGGTATTAGCAGTGGAGGCAAAAAAAAAGTTAGGAAAATATAATAGTCCTTGAGAAAAGTGATGCTAATTTAAATTAGGCTGAGGGCAATGGAGATGGAAAAATATAAATAAATTATGATGTATTTTGGAGTTAGAAATATGTTGAATTGAATGTAAGAATAAAAGTAATTTTTAGATTTTATTCATAAAATTATATTTTAATATTTCAAAACAAAACTCAAAATGCAGTAATTTAATATGACTTCTAAAAGCATTGATAGAAGTTACATTGTGAAAAAATCTTTACACTAATACCACTGAATTGTAGAGATAAGATAATGCTGGATTTATTTACTATTGACTTCAAAATTGCTTTCACTAAACACTCTAATTTAAAAATACACAAGTATTTTCATTTGAGTAGCTAACTACTCGGACAATTTAGCTAAGCAACATTGATTCAAATTTTGACAGTGAAATAGTCTTGAAATATCCTTGAGATAAAAAAGCATGAAACTTAAATTACGGAGTAATCAGTTCCAATTAATAATCAAGTTAAGTTTTTAACAGTCTTCCAGGGTCAGATTTCACTGGTAATAGTTGGATTTGATGATAATATCTTTGTTTTTCTTTGACAAAATAAAAATATTTATGATGTCATGTTTAAAAATGTGACTTCGACAATGCTTAAATAATTAAGGAATCTTTCTTATACTCCAAAATATATTAACAATTTGAAAATTTGTTAAGGCTTTGAGATGTTCTGATCCAAGTAAATACACTTTCGTTATTTTGAAACAGATCTATGTAAAATATAATAATTAAATCACTATGATCTAACTCACACTGACAATGAATGCATTATTCCCCTTTGAGTTTCTCATGAAATTACTGTTTTCGTTAGTTCTCATATACTCCCTTGATTTTAAATTAATATGAGGATGTCACAGATTCTTCTAGGTAATTTGGATATACAATGCTGAAAATATGTTCTGAATAATCTGTTTGATGTAAAACCATTTGAATTAAAAATTAATTAGGAAAACAACAGGGCCAAATGAGGATAAAGGGTAATTAAGTGATAAAGAGTTGTGCCAGATGTGCTTAATTAGCCCTTTGGTGTAGCCTGGGGCTCAGAGACAAGCTTAGGACTTGCAGGTGAGAATTAAACTGTCCCAATTATGAAGCAAAAAAAGGATTCCAAATAGATTCATTCATGTTATCTTTCATGAAACAAAACTCAGGAATAATGTCAAAGAACAAATGTTCAAAACTATATTAATAGAATGTTTAATTGGCAAAAAATAGATAAAATGTGTGCTAAGACTTTTTCAGTGAATGTAACCTGTATATTAGTCAATTTTGTTTTCAACAGTAGGCCAGGTTGGAAAACTTAAGATATTTTCTGCCTGAAAAATAAAACAAAATGCTGGCTAAAATATTTTATGCAGTTTTCTCAAGAGCATAAAAGAGATGAGAGTAAGTAGTAGCTGGAATACAAGAAGAAAAGGGCAGAACTGAACACACTGTGGTAAGCAGAGTACTAAAGCTACTATTATTCTGATTGTAAAATTTACTAATCTTAAGCTTTGATTTTTGGAACATACTCACCAGGCACTACCTCACAAGGTGGTGAGTCTTATAAGAAGCCATCTTCCATAAAGCTTGGATTTTAAAAGTTCCTACCCTCAATGTGAGATCCCACCAGGAATAAACTAATTCTTCGTCTTTATCCTGAGAACAGTATCTTCAGACTATAAAGAGACTAAATGTCAATTTGGAATCTTATACTCAGTGAAAATATATTTCAACAAGTGTGTCATAAAAAACATTTTTTAGGTAGAAACTTAGCATAGAGAAATACAATCAGCAGATCTCACCAGAGAAATTCTCAAGGCTGTACTTTAGACAGAAGGAAAACAATTCAAGCAGAAAGACCTGAGATACAAGTTAGAATGAATAAGTAAAAAATGAGATAAATACTTTGAAGAACCAAAAGGCATTTTAACTATATGAATAAAATTAATAATTGTTTGTTCATAAGCATAAATTATATTATTTAAAAAGTGGAATTAAAGGTAAATAAAACAATAAAAATAAACAAGCAAAGAAACAAAACTAAAAGAATCAAGGCAAGGATTATGATTTTCTACTCTAGAATGAAAGTAAAGGAAATCAGCATTTTTAAATAAAACAAAAATGTGTTACAAATTAGAGAAAATAGACTATATACTATTTAATAATAGCATACAAATGTGACATGCTGAGTAAACTCAATAATACATAATTATATAATTTATTTAATCATGTTTTATAAGAAATTGACAAAGTAATAATTCTTCTGAAATTAGAAACAAATAGTAACTCTGATTCTAATAGATATGAAGACTTGTCATAAAATACATAAATTAATGAATAGAGATAGTAAAGACATCATTGGAAAGAACAGAGAAACCCATAATAGAGCTAGTCATAACATGAGCATATCATTTATACAGAACAATAGGTTAAAAGAAAATTTCAATAAGCGGTGCTGAAACTACTCAGTACCTTTGAGAAAAGTATTGCTTCCTAATACCTACTTCATACTGCACATAAAATTAATTTCAGGTGAAATAAAGATGTAATTCATAAGAGGAACTTTTACAAAGTAATATATAAAATACATTTATGTTTTTATGTTAAGGATGTCTTTTAAAAGACACAACATGGGACAACTTGCTCCCTTCCCTTCCCACTGTGGGAACTTTTCTGTCCTCTCAATAAATCCTGCTTTAAAAAAAGATACACAACATGCATTAACAATAAATAAAAAAAACTCCTTCAGGTATATTCACAGAAGTGGGGTTCCTGAGAAGTTTAGAAGACCGATTTTTAGATCGGTTAGATATCATAACACTGCTATCCAAGAGATTGTACTAGTTTACACATCCACATCTTGAAAATAAAAATATTTTTTTAAAAAGGAAAAATCTGATACACTAGGACATTAAGAACTGTTATTTATAAAAATGCAGCATTAATCTGTAAAAACAAGGCACATATTAGATAAGATGCTTAAAATACTTAAAAAGTCTTAAACACACAAAATAAAGGAGGTATATAGGCTAGAAAAGAACTCCTATAAGACATATTATAAACACAAAAATAAATTAATAGACTTACACAAATATGCTATATAACAATGTAAATGAATTGATTGAGCTGCATATGTCAACATAAATAAATCTAAAATAGTATTCAGTGAGAAAAGCAGGTCACAGAAATTTATGCACTATATTTCTAATTATCTAACATTAAAAAATATCACAAACTATATTGTTGAAGATTGAATTCCTGGGTTCTAAAACTCTAAAGTAAAGCAATAGTATAATTATCACAAAAATGAGAATATTAGCTATCATGGAACTTGTTGAAGACTTTGGGACACTCCAAGTAGAGTTGTTTGATTTATAATTTAAACTGTTATTAATATGTTATAATTTAAAACTTTATTCAACATATGAATTATTAATTAAATATATATGAAACAAAATGAATGAGTTAAAATAATATTCATTCTTTCATTTATCCAATTATTCTTTCATTTAAATAAATATTCTACAATAGGTTCCATGACATCAACATAAGGGAATGTTGTCATGTCTCTAGTTACATCGTAAGGGGCACATATTAACAATTATCTGAGATATATTTGAATATATTATAATGAAAGCTGCTCATGTCAAAGTCTGTGGTATGTTAGCTTAGACTATTGCTTTCAAATGTTCAATTCCTCCTACCTTGAACCAAGGATGGGCAGTCTACTTCCTAGCTCTATTAATGTTGATCTTGGCCATGACTTGATCTGGGTGAAGGTATACAGAAAGAAGTGACAGGCTATTAATTCTGAGCCAAAACCTTAAGAGACATTATGTCTTTTAAAAGTTTAACAACTTTATGATCTTGTAATCTGCAGTGAGAATAGTTGTCTCAGATTGCTGCTGATCTAAGGACAATGTGGGAATTGTAAAGAGGAAAAATAAGATCCACAGTCTGGAGTCCAAATGAGGCCAGCGAAGTATTAATCAACCAAAAGACTCATGAGTGAGAAATAAATACAGTCGTCCCTTGGTATCTGCAGGAGGTTGGTTCCAACCCCCATCCCTGGCCTTCCAGCAGAAACCAAAATTCCCCAAAGTTCAATTCCTATATAAATGTTACAGTACTTGAATATAACCCATGCACAATCTCCTGTATATTTAAAATTATCTCTAGATTACTTATAATACCTGAAATTGTGTAAATACCGTTCAAATAGTTGTAATACTGTAGTTTCTAAAATTTGTATAATTTTTATTTACACAATTACATTCACAATAGCCACAAAAAAATAAAATAACTTGGTAATTTCCTAACCAGAATGTAAAAGACCTTTACAATGAAAACTACAAAACACTGCTCAAAGAAACCAAAGATGACACAAACAAGTGGGAAAATGTCTCATGCTCATGGACTGGAAGAATCAACATTGTTAAGATGTCCATTCTACCTAAGGCAATATACGGATTTAATGCAATAGCCAACAAATTACCAGCAGCATTCTTCTCAGACCTAGAAAAAACAATACAGGAATTCATATGGAAACATAAATGACCAAGAACAGCCAAAACAATTCTCAGTAAAAAAACAAACAAACAAACAACAACAACAACAAAGCAGGAGGTATCACACTCCCAGACTTTAAACCATATTATAAAACTACAATAATCAAAATAGCCTGCTATTGGTATAAGAACAGGCATATAGACCAATGGAATACAATGGAGATTCCAGAAGCAAAACCTCAATTTCTCAACCAACTCATCTTGACAAAGCCTCCACCACCCACTACTGGAGAGAGAAGAACCTATTCAGTAAATGGTGCTGGGAAAACTGGCTAACCACATTGAAATAGGACCCCTATCTATCCCCATACAAAAAAATTAACTCTAAATGGATTTCAGTCTGAAATGAAAAACCCCAAACTTTAAGAACCTTAGAAAATGCAGGAGACACTCTTATGAAAGTTGGAACTGGCAACCAATTCCTGATCAAAACCTGAAGTGCTCAGGCCACAAGAGAGAAGATAGACAAGTGAGACCTCATTAAATCGACTGGCTTCTACAAAGCCAAAAAAACCATCAAGAGAGCAGGGAGACAGCCCACAGACTGGGAAAAAATATTTGCCAACTCCATGTCTGACAAACGCCTAACATCAAGGATATACAAGGAACTCAAATGTGCTGAAAAGAACAAAACAAACAGCCCCATTTCAAAGTGGGCAAAAGATATGAACAGACACTTCTCAAAAGAATACATATGAGCAGCCAACAGATACATGAAAAAAATGTTCAGCCTCACTAGTCATCAAGGAGATGCAAATTAAAACTACACTGAGATACCACCTAATTCCAATCAGAATGACCATCATCAATAACTCAAAAAACAACAGATTCTGGAGAGGATGTGGTTAAAAGGGGATACTTCTACACTGTTGGTGGGAGTGTAAACTAGTATAGTCTCAGTGGAAATCAGTGTGATGATTCCTAAAAATTCTAAAAATCGACCTTCCATATGATTCCACAATCCCCCCTACTGAGAATATACCTGGAAGAACTCAAATCACTCTATGAAAAAGATATCTGCACATATATATTTATCGCAGCATTGTTCACAATAGCAAGAACATGGAACCAACTGTGCTGCCCATCAAAAGAGGACTTGGTTTAAAAAATGTGGTACATATACACAATGGAATATTACACAGCCATAAAGAAGAAAAAATCATGAACTTTGCAGTAACTGGGATGGAATTAGAGCTTATAATATGGAGTGAACTCTCACAGAAATAAAGAGCTGAGTATCACATGATCTCACTCATAAGTGGTCCTTGAACAACTACTGTATTACTATAAGAAAAGGATTGAATGTAGTGGGAAACTGTGGAGGATGGGGGTAGGGAGGTGGGATTGACAGTAGTTGACAACTGTCTGAGTAAGGGGTGCACACCCCATCAATAAGGGTACCTGCACAATGAACATTTGTATACCTAACCCTGAATTGTACCCCACAATTTTAAGATAAAAATTAAAAGAGGAAAAAAATATTTTGATCTGCAGTTGATTGAATCCATATATAAAACCTATAGATTCACAGGGCTCACTGTATCTTTTGTTTAAAACCATTGAATTTGGAGATAGTTTGTCTCACAACATCACTGCAGGAACAATCAAATGGGAGAGATTAGTTCTGCCATTAGTGGAAAGCATTAAGAAAGGCATGACGGAGGTGATGACATTCCACCTAGACCCTAAAAAACGAGTTGACTTTTGGACTAAATTGTCCAGCTTTTTATCTCTTGTTTATCAATTCAATCAGTGTTATGGAATATGGACATTTATTGATTGGTACCTAAATTACATTGGTAGCAAATTTGAAAAAAGTATTTGGAAAGCAGTTTCTATAATGCAATAAAGCTTATTGTTTATTTTTAATGGATTTTGCAAAAAAGTCAGTGTTATATTTCAAATAATATAGCACTTCCTTGAATCAGTCTGCAATTTCTGTTGTTTTTCTCTGGAGCACTATACTTTTATATATTTTTTGTCAGTTTGTCTAGATAGTGCCCCCCTCCACGTACACACACCACTAGATCACCAACTACGTTATAAGCACAAAGCACTATTCACTTCTCCTGTGCATCAGCAATCAAAAATGTAATAGCAAAATGATTTGTATAAATACTCGTTTTCTTTTTTTTGTTATAAATCTCATTCTCTAATGGGGCCTAAATAGTGTCAGAGGCTATATCTGTTTTGATCCTTGTTAAAGAATTCCTGGGCCATGGATGACACTTAATAAATATGTATTTAAGAAGTTTGTCATTAAATTAGAGAACACAAGCTTTGACGTCAGATGAATCTTGGTATGAAAACTAATTATATCTTTCACTCTATTTAGATCCTAGATAATTTATTGCCATTTTCAACATTTCCAATTTTCTCATGTGCAAATTGGATGTGATGAGAATTGGAGAAATAGATGTAAATATCTCACATAAATGGTCCTTCTCATTATTATTTAAATGCTTTATATACATGCAGAAATGTAAGAGGGAGAGAAGAGGTGCACATATAGTTTTTTTTTTTCCAATTCAATTTATTATAAAAGCTCACAGGACAAAAATTTCTTATGCAAGAATGAGGATACTTGAATAAATAATGTCTTTTCTGGTCTTCTGCTGCATAAACAATTGGTTTCTGCATGGTAATTGCAAGCATAGCTCTAGAAGAAGATTTTTGTAATTGACCCATGTGCTCATTGCTTGTGTTACCTAAATATCACCTTTCTGTAGTTGATTATTTTGCTCACTGAAAACATTAACAACATAAATGAAAATAAAAGAGTTCTTTCAATTAAATTCATCTTAAGAAATGTGTTTTTCTATTTTATTCTATAATTGCAACACTTATTGTCTATCCTGAGACTTAAATGTTTGACTGCATCTTCCCGTTTGTTTTCTAGAAAGCAAGCTTTCCTGGATTTTCACCTCTGCCCTCTTATAATCACCCTTCATTATAAGATAGTTTTCTAATTGTCCTCAAGCTGCCTGGCTAGGCAAAGCGGTAATAAGGAGGCTGAAGTTTTTTAGATTGTTTGCTTGAATTATGCAGAAGTGCTTGCTGTGCTTTAATTTAAACTAATAGCATTTTTTCTAATGCTACTGCACAAATAAAACGTTAATAATTCAGCCTTTGTCTGCCCCCCACTTTTTTCCAAATATGAGATTGTATACTTGACATTAAAAAAGACAGAAATTCACGTTTCTTTAGCTAAATGATATCAAACATATAGGAAATAATCATTATACCTCTTAATATCTTCAGGCTACTTTATATGCGAGAAAACTGTAGCTACTATAATACTGTCCTTCCTGTTAATGAAGAATGTAGCTGGTGGATTATGTGACTGCCATTAAAATATCCATGCCTTCACTCCTACAACCAAATGCAATCTAAAGACTATTTTTTCCTAAAACAAAATCATATTTATGCATATATTTATAAGTTTTAAACTACAGAATTTAATCCTGTTGGTATAAAGTTCTGTATGTCCTAGGAAATGTATATAGAGCTCTGTTACCATCATCAAAAACACAATACAGAACCAGTCTAATACCCCAAATAATTTCCTTTTCTAGACAACTACTTACTACACAGCCTCTGAGCAATACTGATAGAAAATCCATAATTCAAAGTTTAAAACAAACATTTTAAAAATAAGTATTTATTACAGGATATTTTTGATTATTAGTCACTTTAGAGTTTGTCAATTTTTAACCCTTTTGCACCTAATGTGAAATCAGTGTATTTTATAGGAATTTTCCTTAATCAGCATCCTGAAATTAATGCTCCATAGAAAACATTTCTGTAGAATACGACTACATGTGTTACAAAAAAAAAAGTATTTCGTGTTTGTATAATTTTAGAAATATTTGAATGAAACAACCCATCTTTTCAGGATCAACTTTCTCTATATTAACAATAGAATGTTTAAAGTGTAGTTTCTACTGATCATTTGAATGCCAAATAAAATACAGCAAATAACAGTCAAGTGTGAGATATCATTATCAATTCCATTTAGAAACAGTAGATAAAAACCAAGGTAGTTGAAACATATCAATTGGCATTTGTATTTTTTCAGTATTTTATTTTATTTTATAGTTATGGGGTATCTGTGAGGATTTATAACATAAATAATGATGCAGGTGAAATCTGGGATTCTAGTGAGCTCTTTCTGCCCTGGTAACAGATCTGGTACTCAGTGTATAGTTGTGTGTCCCTTATCCTTCCTTTTTCCCTCCTTACCTTAGCAGTGTTCAAGCATTCGTTGTTCCCACATTTGTGTTTGTGTGTCCAGTGATCAGGGCCCAGTTATGGGTGAAAACTGGTGGTATCAGTTTTTGTTTCTGTGATACAACAAAGAGGATTAAGAGCACTTACCTTTACACAGTTAAAAATCTGTGAATAACTTTTGACTTCCCAAAAGCTTACCTACTAATAGCCTATTGTTGACTAAAGGCTTTAGTAGTAACATAAAGAATCATTTAGCATATATTTTTCATATTGTATGTATTATATGCTGTATTCTTACAATAAAGTTAGTTAGGGAAAAGCTCAAGGAAGGGAAAATATATCTATTATTCATTCAATGAGAATGTGATTGAAACAAAAAATCTCAACTTCAAATATTTTGGCGACAAATTGCTATATTTTGACATTTTCACACAGTCTAGACTAAGATAAGCTATAGATTTCACAGAAAATCCAGGGGCCAATAGAATCATAGTGGGCATTGGCAAGCAATGATATATTCCTAGGTACTTGCAAGGCTGCATGCATAATCAAGGGAAATCATAGAATGCAGAAGTTATCTACTCATCTCTGTTTCAATATGAGATCTTAAAAAAAGAAATATATAAATTGTATAAAAGAAATATATAAATTGTCTAAATTTCAGCACTTTGAGTGACACTCCCACTCACATACAGATTGCTTGGCCCAAGGATAGAAGTTATATTGGCTCATAATATCTAAGCACAGTCTCTGATTAATCATTAGTTGACTACTAACATGTGCTAAACAAGAACAATTTCTAGAAAAAATACTTAAAAATAAAATTTAAAAACCAATGTCATAAATAAGTAAAGATATCAGTGGCTGCATGCTGCAGAAGATACAGACTAAGCTGCACAGAATTTTTCAAGGTAAGTCATTAAACAATCTAGCATAGAAAAAAGCAGTGGTGTTAACAATAGGTAATGAATGAATCTTCAGAGACATACTCAAGAGGATTAATGTATATTTAATGAGAGATCCAACAAGAAAGTTGAGATGAAAAGGAACAAGAACAAATATTTGAATAAATAATCACCTCAAATTCAAAAAATTGATAAAAATACTAATCTACACATCTAAGTTGCTCAGTGAACTTCAAGAAAAAAAAGTTAGCAATCCATATCTACACACATCCTAGTAAAACCATTGATAATTTAAAAAATCTGGAGAGCAACAAGAGAAAAATGACTTTACATACAAAAAAACCTCAGGAGAATCTCCATGAGAAGCTGACTTCTTATCAGAAATATTAGAGGTCAGAAGGTGGTGGCATAAGTTATTTAAAAAGCTGGAATATTATGCAGCCATAAAGAAGGACAAATATATGGACTTCGCAGCAACTTGGATGGATCTGAGTCAACCATACTCAGTGATCTATCACAGAAACAAAGTGTTCTATCACAGAAACAAAGAACAGAGTACCATATGTTCTCACTCATAAGCGGACCTTGAACAATTATAATACTATAAGAAAGCATTTGGCAGTAATGGGAAACCATCAGGGGAGAGGGGGTGAGATTGGCAGTTGAGGGAAACTGCTAGGGGAAGGAGGGGCATACCTCATGAATAAGGGTACCTGCATAATCAATGTTTGTATACTTAACCCTGAATTGTACCCCACATCTTCATAATAAAAATAATAATAAAAGAAAAGCTGAAAAGACAATCTGAACAAAACTCTCAACCAAGAATTCTACATTCAGTAAAATCATCCTTAAAGAGAAAGGTAAAATAAACACATTTCAAGATAAAAACTGAATTTATGGTTAGCAGATTGGACTTTTAATGAATAATTAAAAGTATTAAAGAAAATGGCACTATGTAGTAACTCCAATACACACACACACACACACAAGAAAGAGCACCAGTAAAGGTAATTGTATAGGTAAAATGAAAACACAATATATGTAAATGCAAAAAGATGAATTTTAATCATGTCCTCATCATATGGAAAAATAAGGTGGGCCATAAAACTTAATATAAAAGTTAAAACTGTGCCAGGCACAATGGCTCAAACCTATAATCCCAGGACTTTGGGAGGTAAAGGTTGGAGGATTGCCTGAGCCCATAGGTTCAAGACCAGTCTGGGCAACTTGGCAAAACCTCATCTCTACAATAAATCAAAAAATTAGCTTGCGTCATGGTGCGCGCCTATAGTTCCAGCTACTTAGAAGGCTGAGGTGGAAGGATCACCTGAGCCCAGCAGGTTGAGGCTGTGGTGACAGAGTGAGACTACAACTAAAAAAAAAAAAAAAAAAAAAAAATCTGAAACTATATGAATCTTTAAAAAATATAGCCTTAAATATTTGTGACTTTAATTTTGGCAAAGTGTTCTTACCTAAGCAGTGAAAAATAATTTACGAAAGAAAAAGACATTACCCTAAAATTCTAAAATTTAGGATTTTGAAAGACAAAATTAGGAAAAAAAATCACGTGCATTGGGTGAATGTTGTTCTGCCTGTATGACAGTTCCCCCTCACCATGCATCACATCCCCCTACTATAGAGTAGGTTTCATAATGGGATTCCATATCCAGTGAGCATGGCAGAAATGTGTGCTTCTTTGGTCAACACAAATTTGAAAGTTAGCTTCTGAAATTGTGTTCTCCAGAAAAGAGCTTTGGACAATGGCCTCGGTGCCCCCTGAGAGCCAGAGGAGAGGTATTGTTGACATACAGGAATGCTGTGGCGGACTTCATTCCAATCAAGTGGAGCCTACTGAGCCCAGTTCAGAGAATCCCGTTCAGAGTGGTGATGCTGGAGAAATTTAGTAAGCTGGTGTCCCTGGGAAGTACATTGTCTGAAACCAAACTCATTACGTAGCTAAAGTAACTCTGCAGAGAGGAGAGAACACTGGCCCCTTAGGAAAGGGGTAAAAGTAAGAAAATAATAATCAACTATTTCTTATTTATGTACATTATCTGAAACCTTTAGTGCAATATGAGAAGGAAATGAAGCAAATCATGTTGTGCCAGTTCAGGATCTCCTGTAAACACTCTCAGACAGATTAGTATGCCTAAAATTAATGTTCCTGGGATCTAACCCGCAGACCAGAAGGGAAGAAAGTAGATCCGGCAGAGAGAGACTCTTACTACTCTGCACGAAGCGTTGAAGCTAGGATCCCCTTCAGAGTTTTCTTGCATTTTGACAAAGAGATTGGACTTATAAAACTTATACTGAGCCTTTAAATACAGTCAACTCCCTAAAAAGATGTGATAACTTTAGACGAAGCAGTCTTCCAAAGGGCAGACAGTAGCGGTCATTGTCTAACAGTCATGGAATAAGATATCTCGCTGAAGGGGAAGTCTTAGTCGCTCATGGCAGTATCTACCACACAGTACATTCCTCAGTGCTGAATACATTTCTTTAGATTATTGGATTATTTGTATTTGGATTATTTATTTCTTTAGTCATTTTAGCTCCTAATTGTCTTTCTTTCACTAACACTTCAGGTCCCCTCACACTCAGTTCACCTCTCTGCTGGTTCCAGAGGCTCTTGGGGTTGCAGTAGCTTTAAGTCACCATACTGGCTCAGGCTAAATCACTACACTTGTCTATATACCAACAGAAGTGGGCTGCTAAATTCTCTCAGGAATGTCCAAGCGCAATATCCGGTACCATATCCATTCCTAATGCCTCTACTGGGTTACTGTAGCTCACCTCCTTTGGGGTCCAGGCAAGGAACGGCTGACTGCTCTTTGTCACTGGTCTTTGGCATGAGGAGTACAGAGTACTGATGTAACAGCTGAAGCATTAATTCAAGGGGCTTCTGTTGTGCTCTTATAGAAGTATCGCCCTAGGGCTTGGACCTCCAAACACCCAGTTCCCAGAGACAAAACTATACGTACATAAAGCCCTCAGTTGGTCCCTTGTGAGGGGAATGGTGAGCAGGGACATCCCTGCTTTTACCTTGATTGCTAGATCAAGAATCTATCCACTTGAGACATAGCATTATCTAAAGGTTTCTGGTTTATAGTGTAAACTTCATCCTATAGTATGAACCTCATTAAAATACTGCCACTAAGGTGGCAGTCCACTGTCCTTCGATAAACTGTGCCATGCAGAGTCAGACTGGTGGCTTCCAGTGAATGTTTGTGACACAACCAGAGGCCTCAGGTCTCTTGTGCTATGAAGTGGATCCCTGCATCTGACACAGTGCTGGACAGCGAGTGTTATGCTGTAGACTCTGGTTGCATATTTTTCTAAATTATATGTGGCACAGACTGAATGTTTGTATTCCTCTCCAAATTTAAATGTTTAATCTCTAAATCACTAATGTGATAACTTTGGGAAATATGCCCTTTGGTGGTGGGGGGTGGTTAGGGTGAGGCCTTATGAAGGGATTAGTGGATTATAAAAAGTGGAGAACACACCAGAGCTTTCTCTCTCTCTCTCTCCCTCTCACATCATCAACTGAGAACACACTGAGAAGGCAAATCAAGAAGAAGGCCCCTACTGAGAACTGAATTTGCTGTCACCTTGATTGTAGATTTCCCAGCCTCCACAACTGAAATAAATAAATATTCATTGTTTAAGTCATATGTCTACGAAATTTTGTTAAATCAGCCCAATCTGTCTAAAATAAAATGTTATTTGTGACAAAATTTTTTGTTCATGATGAAAAAATTATATATATTGTTTTCACAGAAATAAATAAATCACCTTTTGCTTATTAAATTTTCTCTCAATTTTATTAAATGAAAACAAGATCTCTATAAATGACTTTTTATTACAAACAAGAAAATATAGTTTATATATAATAAAGAATAACTATATTTTAAAATTATTTATACACTTATTTTTATTTATTTTAAGGCGAAAGAAAACTTACTGATATAGTTTATATCAAATTATCTTTTTTTGTTTTTGCCTTATATATGTCACTGAAGGTGGTGTTAGGTATATAAATTCTGCAACTGCTTTAGCTTATTAATAAATTATGGCTCAACATTAAACTTAATCATTAAAATTATTTCCTATGAAATGCAATTTTTATATAATAAGACATAAAAGTCAAATTTACTCCTTGATCCTGAGCTGCAGAATGTAGGTTGTATTTTCAGGCATGAAAACCATATTAATCTCTACCAGGGATCTTGGATAATTAGGTGCATTGTCAATGGACACTGCTATATTGAAATGGATCTTTTATCTTTTACAATGGAGGTGGGCTTAAAATATTTTAGTAAACCACTAAAGAAACAGATCTGTAGGCTTTGTTGTTTATTTATGGAGGGCAGACAGAACACACTTAGCATGATTCTTTTTTTTTCTGTACTTTCATGGGTATACAAGACTGAACATAATTCTCAAGAATTTTAGGATATTTGGAATCGTAAATGAGTATTAGTTTCATCTTAAAGTTACCAGCTACATTAGCCTCTAACAAAATACTCAGCTTTTCCTTTGAAGCTTTTGGAAGACAGGCATTGAATTCTCTTTATCTATGAAAATCTTATATTGCACCTTCTTTAAATATAAAGCTGTTTTGCCTATATTACCAATTGGCCACCTTTGTCAGTTGTTTTATCTAGACCTTCTGGATAACTTGTTGCAACTTCTACATGAATACTTGATGCTTCAGTTTGCAATTTTATGTTATAGAGAGGGTTTATTTTATTAAACCTCATGAACCAACTTCTGCTAGCTTCATACTTTTTGTTTGTTTGATTGTTTAAGCTTCTACATCTCTTTCAGTCTTCACTGAATTGAAGAAAGTTGGGATCTTACTCTAGGTTGGGATTTGGCATAAGGAAATGTGGCTAAAAATGTTGTGGCTTGTTTGTTCCTCTATCCAGACCACTAAATTTTCTTCATATATTCAATGAAACTGTTTCCCTTTCTTATTTATTGTGAGTTCACTGGAGTAATACTTTGAAATTCCTTCAAAAAGTCTTTTTTTGCGTTCACTACTCAGGTAACTGTTTGGCACAAGAAGCCTAGCTTTCAACTTATATTGGCTTTGCCTTTCTCACCAAACTTAATCTTTGCAAACTCTTTAAAAAACAATTTTTATAGATTCAGGGGCAGTATGTACAGGTTTGTACATGAACATGTTGTATAATGGTGAGGTTTGGGCTTCTAATGTGCCCATCATTTGAAGAGTGAGCATTGTACCGAATAATTTTTTTCCCACTTTTCCTGAAAATCCCCCCTGCCTTTTCATTTTTTGTTTAGATTCAAGGTATATATATGCATGTTGTTTATTACATGGACATATTGTGCAGTGATGGAGATTGGGTCTCAGGTGATCCATTCTTCAAATAGTGAACATTGCATCTAATGGTAATTTCTGAACTCTAACACCTCTACCTTCCCCCTTCTAATGATGTCCTTATAGTTGATTATTTACATTTTTGTGACCATTTAGCTCCCACATATAAGTGAGAACATGCAACATTTAGCTTTCTATTTCTAAGTCAGTTCTCTTAGGATGATGATCTCCAGCTCTATCTGTGTTGCTGTAAGGGACATGATTTCATTCATATTTTATGGCTACATAGTATTTCAGGGAGTATATTACCATGTTACATATTAATATATACCATATTTTCTTTAACCAGTCAATTATTGGTGGGAGATTATGCTAGTTCAGTGATTCTGCTATTATAAACAGTGCTGCAGTAAACATATGAGTACAGATTTTTTATAGATTTTTTTATGGATTACTTTACTTCCTTTTGGTAGATCACCCGTAGTGGGATTTCTGGGTTGGATGATATTTCAATTTTTCGCTCTTTAAGAAATCTTCATACTGTTTTTCATAGAAGATGAACTAGTTTACAATTCTACCAATAGTGATTGAGTGTTCCATTTTCTCTGGAACTATGCCAACAGCTATTGTTCTTTTGCTTTCTGATAATAGCCTTTCTGACTGATGTGAGATGATATCTCATTGAGGTTTTAATTTGCACTTCTCTGATGATTAGTAATGTTGGGCTTCATTTTACATTTATTGGCTGCTTTTGTGTCTTGCTCTGAGAAGTGTCTAAACATGTGCTCTGCCTATTTTATGTTTTTTGGGGTTGAGTTGCTTGAGTTCCTTATAGATTCTGGATGTTAGCCCTTTGTCTGAGGCATAACTGCACATATTTCATCCCATTCCATAGGTTCTCTGTTTACTCTTTTGATTATTAGTTTTGCTGTGCAGAAGCTTTTTAGTTTAAATTCCATTTGTTATTTTTATTGTAATTGATTTTAGGGTCTTTTCATAAATTTTTTGCCTAGGCCAATGTCCAGAAGAGTGTTTCATAGGTTTTCTTCTAGGATTTTTATAGTTTCAACACTTACATTTACATTTTTTATCAATCTTGAGTTAATTTTTATATATGATGAGTGATAGGGATCCAGTTTCTTTTGTTTGCATATAGCTAGACAATTTTTCCAGCATGATTTATTTTCCCACTGTTTATTTTTGCTGATTTTGTAGAAGATCAGTTCGCTGTTGGTATATGATTTTACTTCTGGTTTCTCTGTCCTGTTCCATTGATCTATCTATACTTGTGCCTTTTCCATGCTGTTTCAGTTACTCTAACCTTATAGTATAATTTTAAGATAGACAGTGTGATATCTCCACAATTGTTCTTTCTTTGCTTAAAATTGCTTTGGTTATTTGGGTTCTTTTTGGTTTCGATATAAATGTTAAGATGCGTTTTTCTAGTTCTGTGAAGAACAAAATTGGTATTTTGATTGAGATTGCATTAAATCTGTAGATTGCTTTGAGAAGTATGGTTATTTTAACTATATTGATTCTCCACAATTAAAATCACAATTAGATACAATCGCATGCCGGTCAGAATAGCTAATATTAAAAAGTCAAAAGACAACAGACACTGGCTAGGTTGCAGAAAAAAAGAGGATATTTATATATTGTTAGTGGAAATGTAAATTAGTATAACCTCTATGAAATACAAATATGGAGATTTCCTTAGAAAACTAAAAACAGAACTACCATTCGACTCACCAACTCCCCTACTGGGTATCTTCTCAAAGGAAAATAAATAATTATATCCACAAGACAATTGCAGTAGTTTGTTTATTGCAGCATTATTATTCACGATAGCACATTAACGGAATCAACCTAAGTGCCCATCAACACATCACTGGATAAGGAAATTGTAGTACATATACATCATAAAATACTACACAGTCATCCAAATAAATAAAATCACATCTAACTTTTGATTTAAAGTGAGAGAAGTGTGAGTCTCACTTTCACTTAAGCATTTAGAGGCCTTTGTAGTTAATTGGGCTATTAATTGGCTTAATTTAAATAGTGTTGTGTCTAGGGACTGGAAAAGTTTGAGGAGAGGGAGAAAAAAAAAACGGCAACTAGTGGTAGATGAAACAGTCAAGTACACACATTTATTTATTAAGTTTACCATCTTTTATGGACATGGCTCTTTGCCCCCCAGAACAATTACAATATTAATATCAGAGATCATTAGTTACAGATTACCATAACAAACATAATAATAATGAAGAAACTAAAATTGTGTAAGAATTACCACAATGTTACACAGAGATACAAAGTAAGCACATACTTTAAAAAATAAACCAATAAATTTACTCATACAGGGCTATCACAAATCCTAAATTTGTTTAAAAAGCAGTGTTTATACAGTGCAAGAAAGTAAAATATAATAAAATGAATTATGCCTGTGTATTAAATGTCCAGTAAAGGCAAATCTAAAGATGTGGGAATCACTATACATGGGCATGAAGGATGTTTTGAGATGAGAAAAATATTGTAAATTGCATTATTGTAAAGTTTGCACAACTCTGCAAATTTCCTGCATTTATATGTACACTACACATTTAAAATGATTGCACTTTATAGTATACACATGATATCTCTTTTAAGAAAGTAAAAAGTAAAATAATACAAGAGAAGTTCCCACCTTTTCTCTATTTTTTCAATTTGATATTGTGTTGATCTGTATCTTTACAACTTACATCATTCATAACCAAAATAAAGAATATAAACACATTATTTAATGAATTAGAATGCATAAATATTTCTACATTCATGTTATTTTTATTTTCCTTTGTCTCTGTCTTCCCAATTTCTATGCTTACTCCCTTTTATTTCTGGTGAATCAATAAGCTCTTTGAAGCATATTCAGAAATACCTCTTGCTTGTCCAGCTTTAAGCCCTTTGGGCAAATTTTAGTGAATGTTTGGTTATTTAAAGGCACCATTGATATTAATTAAGATATATTCTCCCAAACTAGTCTACAAGTTTAGGAGAAAAGATAATTTTTTTTTTTTTTTTTTTTTTTTTTTAGTGGAAGTCTCACTCTGTCACCCAGACTGGAGTGCAGTGGCCGCTTCCGGCCACCGCAGCCTCGACCTGCTGGGCTCCGGCGATCCTTCCGCCTCAGCCTTCCAAGTAGCCGGAATTACAGGCATGCGCCACCACGCCCGGCTGATTTTTTGATTTATTGTAGAGATGAGGTCTCGCTGCCCAGGCGGGTCTCGAACCCGCGGGCTCAGGCAATCCACTCACCTCAGCCTCCCAAAGGCGCGGGATTACAGGCTGAGCCACCGAGCCCGGCGAAAAGATAATTTTTATGAGAAAAAAAATGTTGCTTACACAAAGATAATATATTTTTGAATAGGAATTAAAAAAAAAACTTAGAGAATAGAGTATGCCCATAAAGGTACTTTTTATAAATAATAACAATACCACAGTAATACTGATATTCTTATATTCTGAAATTACTGATATTAGAAACACTTTAGATTTAGAAAATCAACTTGCATTTTTTTTTGTAGGCAGCCTTCACTATTAAAGTTTGTTAACAAGAATTAGAAAGGCATCTCTAGACATCTCATTACGTGTCTTGTGAGTCATGCAGAGAAAAACTAATTACTAACTAAAAATTGTAAATGTAACTAAAAATTGCTGTAAATATCAGAGATTAAAATGGTAAGTCAAATTTAAAGTCAATAAGCATAAAAAATGTAAAGGTAACTTTGGCTATCCAGAATCTAACTGGAAGTGGCATGCCAATTAAATAAACATAGACAATAGTAATGTGAGAGGGATGCCTAAGATACATGTGCCACACAATTACATTTTTACTTGAGGTTTCTGATATGTTTGAACTCTTTCTATCAAATAAAAAAATTATTTTATATTTTTCAAATTCTTGCACTCAAATTATACCAGTGCTTGTCATAAAACAGCTAGAAATTACTGAAGATTATTTTCATTTTTTCCTTCTTTTTTACTGGACTTATTTACTACCTTCAAAATATTCAGTTGGAAATAAGCAAGCAGTATTTCCTAGAGAAAATAGTAAGTGTGAGTTTCATATTCTTGCATAATGAGGAATCCATTTTTATTTTAGTTTCAAATAATAACCTTTCTCTGAATAAGTCTAATGTACTCTTATCAGAGTGATGATTATGAAAAAAGAGAACAATAATCTCACAGAAATTAAAAGACAGAATTATTCACAGAGGTTCGATAGAAGGAGAGTATTTTTTTTTTTTTTCTTTTTCTGAATTGGAGTCTCACTCTCTCGCCCAGTCTGGAGTGCAATGGCGGCTCCCGGCCACCGCACCCTCGACCTGTTGGGCCCCGGCGATCCTTCCACCTCAGTCATCCAAGTAGCTGGAACCACAGGCGCGCACTACAACACCTGGCTAATTTTTGATTTATTGTAGAGATGAGGTCTCGCCAAATTGCCCAGGCGGGTCTCGAACCCGCGGGCTCAGGCAATCCACTCACCTCTGCCTCTCAAGCGCTGGGATTACAGGCTGAGCCACTGATCCTGGCAGAAGGAGAATATTTTACTATGGTGCAATCACATCACATGCTATCTCCAGTACATTATAACACATACTTGAGAAGAAAGAAATTCTGTTAAAAAGTTGATATGAGCAAATCGTTCAATTACAAATGACATTTGTAATATGTCCTTTAAAAACTTATACATATAGTAAAATTAATTAATTAAACAAATATTTTTGTGTACTGCAATTGATTTATTTACTCTTCTAAGTAACAGATATAAACTTCCCGAAATTAAAGTTATATACATGATTTTCAAGCCTGTAAGAGGAGAAAGAGATAAATAGTTACAATATATGTCAAACAGTGACTCATTAGTCTGAAAGTCAAGAGATAAATTAAAATAAAATCTGAAATCAAAATAAGATCTGAAATTATTAACAGTATAGAGACAATATTGAGTCCAGATATTGAATGGGATTTATGTTTCTCTCATTATGTTATGACATGGACATCTATTTGAATACTGAAAGGTATCTATAAGCATCAGATATTAGAAATGCAAAATTGCACTAAAATAAGACAGACATATAAAACCACAAAAGTGATAAGCCCTAGGTTGTCAAGAACTTAATTGGAAGTGATATACCAATTGTGGAAAGAAGGAGATAGAAAAGCAGTCAAAGGATGGCACTCAGACATTTCAACAATTACTTGTTAAATTTTTTCATGATGAAAACACTCAATAGATTAGGTATAGGAAGATGTATCTCAACACAAAAAAATGTCATAGATGATAAGGTTATAATTAACATTGTTCTCAATGATAAAAAATTGAAACTCTCTTCTCTAAGATCTACAACAAGACAAAGATGCCCATACTCACCAATTCCATTTAAAGTAGTACTAGAAGTCCTTGTCACAGCAATTAGACAAGTGAAAAAATATAGAAAAGGTATCCAAATAGGAAATAAAAGGGATATCTTTGTGTTTGTTGACAGCGTAATTTTATATATAGAAAACTCTAAAGATTTTCACAAAAGAACTATTAGAACTAATAAACAAGTTTATAGTAAAGTTGCACAATACGAAATCAACATTATAAAAATTAGTGAAATTCCTATAGAATAAAAATGACTATTCAATAAAGAAATGAATAGGACATTTACAATAGCTACAAAAAATACTTGGGAATAATTTAACCAAAGTAATGAAAGATGTGCTCATTGAACACCATAAAATGTTAATGAAAGACAATGAGAATGACACAAATAAGTGGAAAGATGGCTCATGTTCTGGGAATGGAATAATGTATATTGTAAAAATATCCATACTACTCAAAGCAATTTACAGATTCAATGCAGTTACTATCAAAATTCCAGTGTCTTTTTTTTAAAAATAGAAACTAAAACTAAAATAGCTCAGGCTATCATGAGCAAAGAGAGCAAAGTTGGATGCATCACACTGTCTGATTTCAAACTATACTAGAAATCCATAGTAACTAAAACAGCATAGTACTGGCATAAAAATGAACTAATCAAACAAAGAAACAAAATATACACTTCACCAATAAATCTGCCGTGCTGTCAATGGAATTTTGACAACGTTGCCAAGTATACACATTGAGAAAATGACAACCTTTCTGATAAGTAGTATTGAAAATGGATATATATATTCAGAAGAATGAAATTGGACCATACCATATACAAAAATAAGCTCAAAGTGATTAAACATTTAAACATAAGACCTGAAACTGTAAAAGTAGAAAAAAGCATAGAAGAAAAGATACACAACATTGGTCTGAGCAATATTATTATTATTTTTAGATTTGCCCCCGGAATGCAGGCAACTAAAGTTAAAGAAAACAAATGTAAATACGTCAAACTTAAAAATGTATACACAGAAAAGAAAACAGTGAACAGAATGAAGAGACAACCTATGCATTGAAAGAAAATATTTTCAAGCCATACACCTGAAAAGAGGTCAATATCCAAAATATAGAAGAAACTCACCTCTATGAAAGAAAACACATAATTCAGTTAAAAATGGACAAAGGACCTGAATAAATAATTCTCAAAGATACAGAAATGACCAACATATATATACAAAAAAAATTCAACATCACTAATCATTTGGAAAATGCAAATTCAAATTACAATGCAATATTATCTCACACTGTCAGGATGTGGATTATCAAAAATGTGAAAGATAGAGGTTTGGATGAGGATGTGGAGAAATTGTTGATGGTAATTTAAAATACTATAGCCATTAAGAAAAATTTTATGGAGTTTTCTCATAAAACTATATGTAGAATAATCACACTTCTGGGTATTTAAGCAAAATATTTGAAGTCAGTTTGTCAGAGATACCTGCATTACCAAATTTATGGCAGCACTATTTACTATAGCCAAGTTATGGCATCAATCTAAGTGTCCTCAACAGATGAATGAAGAAATAAAACGTGGGCATATAAAAAAAATGAAATATTATTCAGCCTTAAAAATAATTCTGTCATTTGCAATAACATAAATGGAATTGGCAAACATTATGCTAAGTCAGATAAGCCAGACACAGAAAGACAAGTACTGCATATTCTCACTCATAAGTGGAATCCAAAATAATAAAATTCAAAGAAGGAGAGAGTTGAATCACGGTTATAAGAGTTTGGGAGAGTGAAGGGAAAAGGGAAATAAAAGGGAAATAATAGTCCAAAGAGAAGAAGCCACAAATAGTTGGAAAAAATAAGACTTTTTATGTTTTATTTTGAATTGAGAGATAATTGTATTTCTGAGTTACAGTGTGATGACTTGATACATGAATATATTATGAAATGATTAAATTAGGTGAATTAGCATATCCATCACTCAAATGTTTATTGTTTATTTGTATTGAGATCATTTCAAATCTTTTAATCTATTTTTAAATATGCAAGATGTTATTATCAACTGTAGTCAGCATGCTGCATAATAGATCACCAGCACTTAGTCATCATAACTGAAACTTTATACTCATTGATCAATGTCTTCTCTTTTTCTGCCCACCTGCTTCTCCTCAGCCTCTGATAGCCACTATTCTATTACTGTATACTTCTGTGAAATGGACTTTTTTAGATCATACATATCAGTAAGAGCATAACGTATTTGTCTTTCTAGGCCTGGCTTATTTCTTCTAACATAATATTTTATAGGTTGATCCATGCTGCAAATGATAAGATTTTCTTCTTTTCATGGTTAAATATTATCCCATGGTAGTTATATGTGATGTTTTTTAAATTCATCTATCCGTTGATAGAATGGGTTTTTTTAAGCTATAAGGTACAATGTGGTGAATATAATAAATAACAATGTAGTGTACATTTCAAAATTACTGAGTTTGTACATTTCAAATGTTCTCTCCACCAAAAATTGATGTGTGAGGTAATTAATGTTAGCTTGATTTAATTATTTCATTTGTATTCGTAAATTGTAAGTTATTTTGTACTCCATAAACATATGCAATTATAATTTATCAATTTGCAATTTAAAAAACAAAAAGTCAAAGAGAACAATAATAACAAAAGAAACAGTGAAGAACTTGGGAAGGAATAGAGAGTAGCTAGAAATAAGCAAGGGTGGTGTCAGAGCCAAGTTTAGAGAGCACATTAAAGAGAAAGAAGAGGCCACATGTGTCAAATGTTACTAATTGACCAGTTGAAATGATAGAATTGACAATTAGATTTGTGTCATGAAAGTAATTGGTAAGAGCAGTGTTGTGGGGGTAAGAGAGAAAGCCTGAGTTAACAAGGAGAAAGCAAGAAAATATGCCTCTTTCAAGGAGTTTTACTCAAAATAAGAGCAATTAAAGGGGATGATGAGGTTAAAGAACATATATTTAAAATCTATATACTGTATTTTGACTTTTAGGATACTAATTATGAATCCATTTGTGTACTCATTGGAATAGTCCATATGAGACAGAAAAACTGATAATACAAGACACTGGAATTGTTAGAACAAAGTCATTGAATAAAAAAAGAGTATGCAAACTTAGCTCACAATAAGGGGGCTCAATCTTTGTAATAAACATTTTATTCAATGTAGCAGGATTTAAGGGAGGGTATTTGGATATGGATGCCAGCATAAGTGGGAAGATGTAGTTGAAGTACCTTGTGGCTCAATTTTCTCAGCAATATAGGCAACAAAGTTAGAATGAAGATGTGAAGGAAGTTTTGATAGAAGAAGAAAAAGTAGAAAATAATCATCTAAAGCATAATAAATATAAATGAAACAGAAAAATTTAATGATTGCCAGATATCCTTAACCATTAAACTTGAGTTAGAAATTTTTGAATTTTTCTTCAATAATATCCCATTTGTCAAGTTCAAGTTCAAAGAAACGGATAAGTCTAGGTAAACAGAGCCAGATTTTTGCCCAAGAAATAAGATGAAAACAAAGAAAAGATGATGCTGAAAGTTATGCAAAGAAGTAGCAAATGCCATAAAACTTAGACATATGGGACTTCATCAAATTGAAAAACTTTTGCACAGTCAAAGAAACCATCAAGAGAGTCAAGAAACAATTCACAGAATGGAAAAAAAACAATTGCTAATTACATACCTGACAAAAGCCTAACATCCAGAATCTACAAGGAACTCAAACAAAGTAAAGGTTAATAACAACAAAAAATTGTCATTAAAAAGTGGACAAAGGAGATGTATAGACAGTTCTTAAAAGAAGATATACAAGCAACCAACAGATACATGAAAAATGATCAGCCTCACTAATTATTAGAGAAATGCAAATCAAAACTACAATGAGTTACCACCTAACTCCAGTAAGGATGACCATCATTAAATCACAAAAACAACAGATGGTGGTGCAGGTGTGGAGAAAAGGGAACGCTAGAGCAGGCTAGTTTAACCTCTATGGAAAACAGTGAAAAAATTTCTAAAAGAACTAAAAATTGTCCTTTCATACAATCCAGCAATCCCTTTCCTGGGAATATACCCAGAGGAACATAAAGCTTGCTACCATAAAGGACACCTTCAGGCTGGGCTCAGGGGCTCAGCCTGTAATCCCAGCATTTTGAGAGGCTGAGGTGAGTGGACTGCCTGAGCCTGCGAATTCGAGACCAGCCCGCGGAACTTGGCGAGACGTCCTCTCTACAATAAATCAAAAATTAGCTGGGCACGGTAGTGTGGGCCTGTAGTTCTGGCTACTTAGAAGGCTGAGGTGAAAGGATGCTGGAGCTCAGCAGTTCAACACTCTGGTGGCAGTGAGCCTGCCACTGCACTTCAGCCTGGATGAAAGAGTGAGACTCCAACTCAAAAAAAAAAAAAAGACACCTTCACACGCATGTGTATAGCCTCATTATTCACAACAGCAAAAACATGGAATCAACTACTCTACCCATTGAAAGTGGAATGGATAAAGAAAATGTGGTACATATACCCAATGGAGTATTATGCAGCCGTAGAATAGAACAAAATCATGGCCTTGCAGTAAATTGGATGGAGCTGCAGACCTTCATACTTAGTGATCTATCACAGAAACAAAAAACTGAATACTGCATGTTCTCATTTATAGTGGAACCTGAATATTAATCACAGTAGCACAAACAAGGGATTGGCAGTCATTAGGCACGGCCAGGGGAGGGAGGAAGGGGGGCATATAAAAACATAAAGGATATCTGGTCCCAAACCAGGGGAAGTGAGGGCCAGTTGGAGGCCCAAACTCCACCTGTATGCAGCCTAACTGTGTAGTTAATCCTTGCCTGTAACCCACATCTCTATAATACAATAAAATTAAATTAAAAAGTTTCTGATGATGAAATGAATCTTTATGAAATAACACTTTGTCTAAAGGTGTAAGGAAAAAGAAATGAAACTGTAGAAAGGAAATAGAGAAGAGAGAGTGGTCAAGGGATTTAAAACTTGCAGGAAGAGAAAAATTAGAGATAAAAGGGAGGAATCTCTTTTGATGTGTGATATTTAATTTAATATTTTATTAAGTACAATTTATAAGGTCTGCTACAAACAGATTATTTTTAGTAATACGTGTGAAGATAACTTTTAAAGCCCCCGAAATCTTGTTTGCACTGCATAGGCTCTAGCAAACCGTACACTCAAACATAGTAGACAATGCCATTGATTTTACCAAGCTCAAATATAACAATGTGTATCGAGTGTATTCGTGATTTTAACATTAGTTTTTGTCAGGATAAAGGTACTTTAGTTTCTCACACTTTGATGCCTTTATTAATATCAACTCACAGAGATTCTTTGACAATTCTGTTCTAAATTCAAACCCCTTTCCTCAAGGTATTCACTAACTCTCACACGACTGATCACCCACGTACTTGCAAACATCTTAAATGTCTCAGAAGGTTATTTATTTTCTCTTCTAGCTCATCCTTCAACAAACAAGGTCTATGAAGGTTGAGCATTTTTCTTTGTTGTTTACTTATGAATCAAAAGCAACTAAAACAGCTAATGCGATTAGTACTCACAAATAATTTTGAAATAAGTGAATGAATAGGTATTTCTTGATTTGCACTTTGAGAATAGTGTTCTGAATCTTTTATATTTTACAAAGGTATTGCAGAATGGTAACTCTGCTTTTTATGAAAAAAACAAAAAACAAAAAACACTGCTTTTTATTCCAGAGAGAGAGAAAGAGAGATCCACCTATTAAAAAAGAAAAAAAATAGGGTGCTTGTTTAAGTACCTACTGCATACAGTGTCCTACATGGTTATAACTGCATTGAACAATATGGGAGAGACTGTTACTACTCATCGAATATCCATATGTTCCTTGACATCTAACAGTCTTCCCTCCATGTAGTTTGAGATCATATAATTACTATCTGACCAACAAAATATATAGGAATCAGCAACATCATTACATACCTGAGTCTTATAGAAACTAGAGGTCCCCTTCGAACTCTCACCTTTCTCTGTCTCAGTGACTTTGAAAACCAAATATTCTCCATGTTATAGTTAAACAAAATAGAGGGCCATTGACATATGGCAAATATTTAATGAGCTAAGCCAGTGAAACGACTGTTTTTTTTTTTTTAAAGCAAATCCTATTTCTTCCAGGCATTATAAAATAGAACTTGCATTATAAAATAGAACCTGCATTATAAAATTGGGTACTACTGAAGTTCTTTTGAAAACACAAACAATAATAATAAAAATAAATTAATATGCAATAATTGTTTTAGCAGTCATAATGGGAAGAGAGAAAATACAATTTAAATTCTAAAGTTATACTGGTCTAATAAATGGTGACAAACTATTGCTAACATTAAGTAACTTAGAAAATAAATTATTGGACTAAACTTGTAGCCCTAGTGAATATTTTGAAAAATATCAGAGCTTTAGAATTTATTGTCAAGGCATTTCTCCTTCTAAAAAAGATGATCTCCAGAAAAAAATTGTTTGCAAGTAGAAATTAAAGATGTCAGAGGAAATTCAGAAATCTGAAGTCTAGCACAGATGGTAAACAAAACAAAACAAAAACTCATTATAGAAAACCAAATTTTAAGAATAGATTTTTTTAAAGTGCTTTGGGCTTCAAGGATTCCAAAATGTCTTCTTATTTTTATTAAGTACAAAGATAGAATTATGAGTATGGTGCCTGTATAATTTCTTAGTTGAATTCTCATGGCAAAGGCCATATTAAAGGTAGCCATCCCTTAAGTTTTCAAGTGGTGTGAAATTATCTCCAAAATATTTTTGCCAGTTTTTGTCTCTTTTCCACTCTTCTGGTTATTTTGTCCCTGGTTGTGTTTTCTGGTCAAAGCTTCATATTTTTGTGTTAGTGTATTTCGGATTGTTTGGCACCTTTAATGTAAAGCGTTTCAGTGCTTTATAATTTAACAATTTCAATTTAAATATTTAAGCTGTTGAAATGCCATATTGTGGGCTGCATTAGAAATAACATTTCTCTCATATGAACAATTTTTATTTCTCTAAAGAAGATAGAAAATGAGAGGAGGGACTTAGAGCCTCATTATTCTACACATTATCTAGGTATTTAGATAAGTTGCCATATGCTTGGTTTATTTTAAATTACCACTAGAGAAATGTGTACATCTCATATAAATCCTAATATAATATTGTATTTGAAGTGACATTTTGTTTGTGTGCATGATTGCTTTTAACTTTATTATAGTTTAATATTTTCTTTTATTGTTAAAGTATTGTAATCAATTTGTGACCAATCTTGCTGAAACACTTCTGGACTTCTATATTTAAGTCTTTATTACAGGTCTAATGTTCACCTTTGCTCCACATAAATCATTTATCCCAAGGCCAAAAGGTTTTAGAATGTCTCTTGGCCAGCAAAGACCCATTCTGAATACGTCCACATTTTCTAATTAACCAAAACATTGGTCAAATCATTGATTGCTTAGGCTTCATATATTTCTAGGGACAAAAATTATTATACCATGGATGAGAGTTAACCATAAATTCAACTGCATTGATACAATATGTTCTATTATAATTCACATTCTGTACTGAAAGTTTGCTTCCTTATTCTCTTGAAGTTCTGGGCAGCACCATGTTTTGAGGCAATGTGTAATACCAAAGCATTCTGGAAGACGGCTACAGACTTCAGCTGCCAGAATCCTCTCTCAGGTAATACTCTGGTTAATTTGTTCCTACTTATGTGTTGCACTTTCTTTCCAATCCTGGGGCTTCTTCTCCTCTTTAAAAATTTCTTGGATATTGATTCTAATCTGATTTATTGTTTGAAAACTGAACTTAAATACAAAAGGAGTTGGATGCAATTCTATATTGAGTTGAAAAAGTACCTGATACTTCTAAAATACATATATTTCTTAAGCAGAATCTTTCTTCCTTGCTATGCACAAATATGATACACAAAGTTAATACTTTTATGTACCAACAGAACCATTTTCTTTTTAAAAAATTTGTTTTATTTTAAAGATGTGGGTATAATTCAGGATTAGGTATACAAGTGGTCATCACACAGGTAAAGTATGGACCTACCATTGGTCCCCACTTTGCCTGGTTTAAGATCAGGTAAGCTTATTAAAGTTATGAGCCCCCTCTCCCTACCCTGGCAGTTTCTGACTACTGCCAAACTCTTTCTTTTTTTTAAATTTTTTATTCTTTATCTTTAATATATGTGGTACAATTCAGGGTTAGGTATACAAATGTTCATTATGCAGTTACCCTTGTTTGTGAGGTATGTCCCTCCCTCTCCTGGCAGTTTCCCACTGCTTCCAATCCCTTTCTTATAGTATTATGATAATTATTTGAGGTCCGCTTATGAGTGAGAATATATAGTATTCTGTTCTTTGTTTCTGTGATAGATCACTGAGTATGATAGATTCCTAATCCATCCAAGTTGCTGCAAAGTCCATATGTTTGTGAAAGAACTAGAAATTGATCCTTCTTATGACCCAGGAATTCTCCTATTGGGAATATACCCAGAGGAACTCAAATCATTCTACCAAAAAGATACCTGCACATGCATGTTTGTTACAGCTGTATTCACAATAACAAAAAAATGTTTCCCATCAAAGTTGGCCTGTATAAAAAATTGTAGTACATATACACAATGGAATATTATGCAGCTATAAATAAGGATAGTCCCTTTCTTATTGTATTATGGTATCTAATCGGGACTGCTTACGAGTGAGAACATATGGTAGTCAGTTCTTTGTTTCTGTGATAATCACTGAGTGTCAAAGACTCTAAATCTATTCAAGTTGCTGTGAAGTCCATAATTTTGTTTTTCTTTATAGCTGTGTAATATTTCATCATGTATATGTACCATATTTTTTTAATCCAGTCCAGTTTTGATGGGCAGCATGGTTGGTTCCATATTTTTGTTATTGTAAATAATGCTGCAATAAACATGTGTGTGTAGATATCTTTATTGTAGAGTCACTTAAGTCCAACAGAAACATTTTCTATACATTTATATATTATTACTTCATATATTTATCTTCTATTGAGGAAATTAATAGAGTATTTTATACATATTGCTTCTTTCAGTATATAACATATTAGTCTAAAGAGTAGAGAGATATCAACTTTTCTGACATTTCAAATGCTAGATTTAAGGCATTATGTCTAAAATAACAGAAAGGGCAGGAGCTCATTCTTAGACAACAAAAGATTCTATTTAATTGGGAGGAGAAGTTGGCACATGGAGATAAACAAAAGATTTTATAGCTGAGATTCTTTCAATTGCCCTCCCTATGAAGATTAAACTAAATTTCAGGAAAGGGAATGAAAAACCTAGATAATCTGGTCTGGTAGGATGATTAATATCCTACCCAAGGGTGTCCGCATCTCAATTCCTGGAGTCTGTGAATATGTCATTTTGTATGTTAAAAGAGGATTTGTAGGTGTAATTAAGTTAAGGATATTGAGGTGAGAAGAATATCCTAGATTATCTGTAGAAGCTTAATGTAATCACACGGGTTCTTATAAGAATGAGACAGAGAACAGTAGCAGATGCAACAAAGAAAGTAAGAGGTAGGAACTGAGGAAAGGTTCCATGAACCAAACATTGTTGAAAAGACAAGGAAATGGATTCTCCTCTGCAACCTCTAGAAAGAGCTCAGTCCCACTAATACCTTGGCTTTAGATTTCTGATTGCCACAAAATAATAAAGTTTTATGTTAAGACACTATAATTGCAATTTGTTACATCAGGAAGGAACCAATTCATTTGGCAATGACAAGCTGTACCTTGATTCCAAGTAGAATCTGATGGAAAGACAAGAGCTTAGACTTCCCTAAAACTGACTTGGATGAAAAAAATACAACAGACAACCATAATTATAGAAACACAATGTTCTGAAATTATATTGTTTGCTACCTGACTGAATGAATGCTAACAATAGAAATGAAGTTTATAGACAATAGATGTTACGTTGCCTAATAGTGTTTATTTTATTTCCTACTATACTGACATTATTTGGCTTGGTTACTGAAAGTTTGAATTTGGAGAATATGAATTCTTTAGCACTGCCTTAGAAAGTACATTGTCAGTTTTCTCTTACATTTAATAAAGAGAAAGAAAATATATTGAAAGACAAATCAAATCAGGCCCCCTAACAGTGAAATAAAGTTTCACTTTTCATCAGTAGACTAGAAAAACTTAGTGCATTTTGTTAAATAAGACATTTAGAGTTTGTTGTTCAATTTCCAATTAAAAAGAGAATCCCTATGAGTTCTCTAAATGTCTTATTAAGAGTAAATCTTCAATGGCTGTTTGTATTTGTGCTTTACCATGTTATGGAAAACATAATACTGAATGCTTGCTATAGATAAGTAAAAATTTCTTCACTGACTTAAAAAAGTAGCTATAAGTAAGACATAATCCTACTTAGTTCAGGACCAGAAGTCAATCAATATACATAAACATTATTATAATTAATATTTATTGTTAATTTGTTTTAGCTTTTATAAAACTCATATAAAATAATACATGAAATATTTATTTTGAATATTTTAATGCCCTTTAAATTCTGCTTAGTAAAAACATATCTGATTAACAGAGACATATACTTGTTACTTTTTAAAATATATTTTGAGCTTTAGTTATAATTTTCTGTGTAAAATATTTAAGTTCCAGTTAAATGAAGTTGAGGTATAGATGAGGCTGAACTTTTGGTAAAAGCAGAAGTGGAGAGAGATGGTTTTTAACATCTTAGACACAACAATGCACTATCTAGCTATTCCCACACGCAATAACATTGCACAACTCTACTATTTGTTCATTTACTCCCCATATATTCATAAGCCTATAGTCTATTTGTTAACACAAAAATACTAACTTGGATAAAAAAATACAATAGACAACCGAATTATAGAATAACATATCACATTCTCCAAATTCAAACTTTCAGTAACCAAGTCAAATAATGTCAGTATAGTAGGAAATAAAATAAACACTATTAGGCAATGTAACATCTATTGTTATTCTATAATTTAAGAAAACATAAAATAATAAAGCCTTCAATGTTTTTCTAGCCATAAGCTTCTAGATTACCTGATTCTTACCTAAAATAATAGCTCAACTTGTAGTAATTAATTAGATCTCTAAACTTTTGCCACTCTGATATTCTATCTGCTACTTTTTCAATCATAGTTCCGTTTATTGATTTTCCTGTGGTGAGGGCATTGAACATTTTCTGTACATACCAATGTTTTAAATATGTTGTTAAAAACGTTATTTAATTAATTTTGAATGAAAATGCTATGTATAACTGAATAAATTCTTTCTAGATTGAAGTATTTTGGAGTATTTCAGATATGCAACTATTTTTGCAGTCATTGTAATTACGTTGCAATTTTTTTTTACTTCACTTAAAACATTATTCTGACTATATCTAAGACTTTTGTAATATTCTTTTAGTGAGAGTAGTACCTGCATTTTCTTTATAACTTAATCAGATTCCAATGGGAAGGAATTTAGAAATAATTCTGTTCTTTATGTAGAAATACATACTTATTTGTTTTAATGACACACACCATTAGTTGACAGAGGTAGAGGCATTTTTTGTGAAATGAAAACTTTCTGTAAATTTTAGATGCAGTTATTTTGCCCAGATTTATAGTCAACTTATAACTTATAAATCAAGAAAGTAAAATATCAAAATAAACTTTTAAAATATATCGCAATATTTTTGGACCTTGGTTTGTGGATATATTCATAAGATATAACAAGAAGATATGGCAAATATTATTTTATTAATTATTTGCAAGTAAATTAGTTTTTAAGAATCTAAATTTGCTTCAATCATTTCACTTAAAATATCTGACAAAGTCCTAACATCCAGGATCTACAAGGAAATCAAACATGTTGAAAAGAAAAAAAACAAACAGCCCTAAAACAAAGTGAGGAAAGATATGAACAGACACATCTCAACAGAAGACACAGGAGCAGCCAACAGATACATGAAAAAAATGCTCAGTCTCACTAGTCATCAAATAGATGCAAATTAAAACCACACTGAGATACCATCTAACTCCAGTCAGGATGGCCATCCTCAATAACTCAAAAAATAACAGATGCTGGAGAGCATGAGGGGAAAAGGGAACACTTCTACACCATTGATGGGAGTGTAAACTAGTACAACCTCTGTGCAAAATATTTTGGTGATTTCTAAAAGGTCTAAAAATAGACCTTCCATTAGACCCCACAATCCCCCTTCTGGGAGTATACCCTGAGAAACACAAATCACTCTATGAAAAAGATACCTGCACAAGCATGTTTTATTCCAGTATTATTCACAATAGCAAAAACATGGAACCAACTGTGCAGTCCATCAAAAGAGAACTATATTTAAAAATATGCTATATATACATGATGGAATATTATGCAGCCATATAGAAGGACAAAAATATGAACTTTGCAGCAACTTGGATGGCCTTATAGTCTATAATATTGAGTAATCTATCACAATAACAAAGAGCTGAGTACCACATGTTCTCACTCATAAACGGACCTTGAACAATTATCCTAATACTATAAGAAAGGGATTGGCAATAATGGGATACTGCCAGGGGAAGGAAGGGTCACACCTCATCAAAAAGGGTAGCTGCATAATAACCTTTTGCATACTTGACCCCTGAATTGACCCCACATTTAAAAAATAAAATAAATTAAATAAATAAATAAAAAGAAAATTTCTAAAACTGCATCTTCAATAAGCAAATATTTTTAAAAACTAACATTAAATAGTCTGAAATTTGAGGTTTTAGAAGCTTTTACAAAATTATGTATGTATGCATGTATTTTTAGAAATGGGATTTCACAAGGTTGTCCAGGCTGACAATCCTGACTGAAGTGTTCCCCCAGTCTCACCTCCCAAATAGTTGGGACTACAGGTGCAAGTCATCATGTCCAAGTTTTAGATGATTTAAAAGTCATAGAGATAAATGTGGGAAACCATTGTAATCAATATAAATATGTATATGTCAATAGAACCCAATACATTTTAATTATTCAAAAATATGAAGTTTAGTGAAATTTCTATTCAAGTGCCACAACCCATATTAAGATAAGTTCATTATTAATAATAAAATTTATTTCACTGTTCATTCAAAACATATTTTTATTGTTAATATGTGTGATATGTAGTTAGCATTTATAACACTAAGTATTACTGATACATTTTCTTTTCTAAAGTTATTATTAATTTTGACAATGTATCAAATGAAGTCAACAAAAAAATAAAGTGGGAGAATAAGTTTTCAATGTTTTTCACTATTATTTCTATTTATTATTTTGTCTTTATGTGAATTGTAATATTATTGTCTATAAAATTTTATCTGAGTACAATACTTTGAACACAGTAAACAACAGGAGCAATGACTTCAGCCATTTCTTATCATGGACCAGATAATGTTATGCAGAAGAGACAAAACAAAATAAAAATTAAGTATACAAACTAGGGAAAACATATCAAAGCATCAGGAAGCAATTATATGTCAAATGCAAATATTCATACCTACATGAGTAACATGATAGAATATTTGTCAAAACATCCTCAAAAGTCAATAGTAAAAATAATCATAATCTATCTGGCCAGTGTAATCTTTGTTCTGTCATATATAACAGTACAAATAATTTTGAACCATATGACTTAATTGTAAAACAGCTTTGAATGCAAATATAAGAAGCAGAATTCATGTTTGCAGTCACAATAGATCCAGATGGTCTTAAGTGACAAAAATGTTAACTGAATAAAGGATAATAACTATCATAAAAACTGGATTCTAACTTCAGATTTTAATTTCTTGTGGGTGTGCTATCTTCCCTGTGGTTTCTACTTGGAAGTCACAATTAGTTTATTATTACCTAACAGCAGGAAGCCTTCTGAAGTTCAATTTTGTGAAAATCTGAATTTCTCTTTAATTATCCTCCAGGACCCAGGGACTATTTTATAAAACTGTGAGTTTTAATTTTTTAAATCTTTATTCGACTTTACAAATTAAACTATATATTAAGTTCACTAAACTCATTCACTATTTTAACAACTCTTCAAAGGGTCCTTTTGAAAAATATGTAGTTTTGATAGCAATTTGCATAATTCCATGTCAAACCGCAGGTGATTTGCCTTTTTAAAAAATATTTTTTCACCAATCTTTTAAATGGCACACAATTAATCTTCAGAGTTTGAGTTGAAAATATTAGTGGTACTTGTGGTTTCTACTTCTAATACAAAATATAGCTAATTAGTTTTAACTAAAGTAAAAATATTTCATATAAGTTACTGTATCTATTTTACAGACTACTTTCTGTTTGAATTCGTGAAATATACTCCAGTGTGATGGTTAATCTTCTATGTCAACTGGGGTAGGCTAATCAAACTTTAATACATGTGTTTCTATGAATGTATTTTATAGATGTGGTTAATATCTTCAGTTTGTGATTTTAATGATTACTTACCATAATGTGGGTCGATCATCAAATAAATTGAAGCCCTTAAGAACAAAATCTGAGATTTCCCAGAGACAAAATCCGGCCTGAACATACAGTCATTGGCTGGCCCTGAAAATTTTAAATTCAAGCCTAAAATATCGGCACTGCCTACATTTCCAGCTTGTCAGCTCAGCTTACCCTATAAGTTATGGACTTCGTATCTCTTACAATTGTATGACTCAATTATGTAAAGTAAAATACTTTTCAGATAAAGATATAAAGAGAGGTAGAGATTATCTTACATTTCTGTGTCTTTGGAGAATGCTAACATACTCTGGCAACTATAACTCTGTTCATTTCTGTAATTTTATATTTTTTATTATTTCAAGAATGTTATATAGATAAGTTACACAGTACATAACCTTTGAGTTTTGTTTGTTCTATTTTATATTTATTTCTTTTTTTACTCAGCAAAATACTCTGGAAATTCATTCAGATGTTGTTTCTTTCTATTGCTGAGGAATATTCCAGGTATAGATTGACAATTTGTCAATCCATTCTTCCATTTAAAGTCATATGATTTGTTTCCAGTTGGGGGCAATTATGAGCAAACCAGCTATAAAAATTACTGTACAAGTATATATGAGAACAATTCTCTGAGATAAATGCCCAATCATATGTCATAGTTTGAGAAGAGTCTGTTGATGTTTTTGCTCATTTTGTGGGGGCAGGATTTTACTTTTTCTCCTGTCAATTCATTTGAGTTCTTTGTAGATTCTGGATTTTAGCCCTTTGTTGGAATGTATAATTTACGAATATTTTCTGTTACTCTGTTGGTTGTCTATTAACTTGAATGTTTTGGGGTTTTTTTGTTTGTTTGTTTGTTTGTTTTGTTGTGCAGAAACTCTTTGATTATGTCTCAGTTATCAGTTTTGTATTTAGCTGCTTTTTCTTTTGAGGTCTTGGTGATGAATTCATTGCCTAGACCAATGTCTAGAATAATATCTCCTAGGTTTTCTTCTAGAGTTTTAATAGTGTGAGATCTTACATTTAAGTCACAAATTCATCTTGAGTTAATTTTTGTATATGGTGAGAGCAAGATGTCCAGCTTTATTTTTCTGCATAGGGGTCCAGTTTTACCAGCATCATTTGTTAAATAGTGTTCTTTCCTTAATGTTTATTTTTGTAGACTTTGTCAAAAATGAAATGGTATAAAGCAATGGTATTATGTTTGAGTTGTCAATTCTGCCCCACTGTTCTACGTGTCTATTTTTGTATCAACACAACCCTGTTTTTGTTACTGTGGTCTTGTGGTAAAATTTGAAGTCGAGCAATGTGATGTCTTTGGTTTTGTTTTATGTTTTATTTGCTTAGGATTGCTTGACTACTTGAGCTCTTTTTAATAATATTTCAAATGAATTTAAGTACTTTTTTTCTAGATCAATGAAAATTGATGCTGGTGATTTGATAGGGATTATATTGAATCTGTAGATTGCTTTAGGCTTATGAACATTTTAACAATACTGATTCTCTCAGTTCATGAGCATGGAGTGTTTTTCATTTGTTTGTGTTATCTTTGATATTTTTCAGCAGTATTTTGTAGTTCTTATTGTAGAGTTCTTTCACCTCTTTGGTTAAATGTATGGCTGAAGTATTTAATTTTTTGTGGTTATTGTTAATGGCATGCTGTTCTTGATTTTTTCTCAGCTTGAATATTGTTGAAAGAAATGCAATTGATTTTTTAGAACTGATTTTGTAATCTGACACAGCAATGAAGCTGCTTGATTGCTAGCAGTCTTTCCATGAAATCTTTAGGATTTCTAGATCACATACATATAATCTGTGACGAAATATAATTTAATTTCCTCTTTTCCTATGTGTACACCTTTTCTTTCTTTTATGAGACTGACACACTGCCTACTCCAAAAAGGAGGCTTGATTTTTTTCCTTGACATTTTCCAGTCCTTAATGGGAAGCCTTCTTTCCCATTAAGTAGGATGCTGGCTATCAGTTTGTCATAGATGGCCCTTATCATTTTGAGGAATGTTCCTTCCATGCCTACGTGGCTGAGGGTTTTTATCATGAAAAAATGTGCATTTTATCAAATTTTTTCCTGCATCTTTTGTATGTGCTTCAAATCTGTTAGCTCAGAACTCAAAATACTTGGTGTGCTGATTAGGATAAAGCTCACAAATATGTAGCTCATGGTTACAGTCAAAAATACATGTTACAAAAAAAAACCTTGAATAAACCGATTGAGTTATATTTCAAGCTCTTTCATTTCTGTGATCTCTAAGGTACTTTCTGATTTCCTGTGACCCTTTGTTTCAATTATACAGCCAGAAAGGTGGGTCTTTAATTATTCCATTCTTTGTAAAGTTACTTGACCTTGCTCAGGACAAGCAGCATGACAACCAAAGGTGTTTTCACCAACACTTTGTGTCACTAAAATTTTGATCTTTTCTCCAACTTATTTATGCCTATTTACTTGCCCTTACTCATATTTGCTTCATGTGATCCAGGTTTCTATTGCTGTATTCAAGGACTATCTGAACAGAGATATATTAAGACTGTTTATTTACCCAAGAATAGAAACTGTTCAGAATATAATTCAAGAAGCTCCACTGAGCACTAATTATTCCTTCTAAAATATTGGAGGAGATTTGAAAGATATGTTTTTCTAAAAAGAACAATAATACAAATATTTAGAAAAGTTACTACTTTCCATGACTATCTTTCTTTCTGAAATTATCACTCATTCTTCTAAAATATCACAAGCTCATTATGCTGGTAATGTAAAACAAACAAAATGCAGATACTATTTCATATTTTCCTCTATTTATACATCTGATAAAATTTTAGACTTTTAGTTATCACTCCTTAAATAATATCTCTAGGAAAATAAAAATTTAGTCCTTGATCCAATATTTGTTTGTCCAAAATTTTGTCTTCTATGGGATATATGGTAATTTACTGTATATTAAGTATACACAGCAATGTTTCTATTTCCATCTAAATAAAAATTAATACTATATTGGTTAAGTACAACCCTAAACAAATCTGAACTAATATAGAAATGATAAAATTCTGAAATCTCTAGAAAACTAATCTATATGTAAATTAATTTTGAAAATGTTGAGTTGGAACTTGAGCTACACTTTAATTATTAACATTTTTTTGAAACCCTAGTAGATGAAGATGAGTACCAAATAGAATATTCCATTAAAAGTGAGTAGTTTGGCTGGGCTCCATGGCTCAACCTGTAATCACAGCACTGTGGGAGGCAAAAGCTAGTGGATTGCCTGAGTCCACGGGTTGGAGACAAATCCAGGTAACTTGGCTAGACCTCGTCTCTTAAAAAAAAAAAAAAATATCAGGCACGGTGGCACACACCTGTAGTTCCATCTACTTGAAAGGCTGAGGTGGAAGGATCACTGGGTCGACACTGGGATGGTCGTGGGTATACCACTGCACTCTAGCCTAGGCAACAGAATTAGACTCCAACTCAAAAAAAAAAAAAAGTGAGTAGCTTATTCAAAGCTACAAAACCATGAGATAAAGCTCAAAACCTGTATCATGTTTGACTAGCAATAAATGATTGATTGTGTTGAGAACTAGTGAGAAGGTTCTATTTACATATCATCAATAAATAATCTTTTAAATCTAAAGGACTTTGCATTTGTTATTTCATCCCCATCATATTGTTTTGTTGCTGTTGTTGTTGTTGTTTTGTTTTGTTTTTTAGTTGGAGTGCAGTGGTACTGGCTTTGGTGAGGAAGGAAGGTACATTCACAGCCACCCCAGCGTCAACCTGCTGGGCTCTGATGAACCTTCCGTCCCAGTCTTCCAGGTATCTGGAACTACAGGTGTGCACCATCATGCCCGGCTAATTTTTTTAATTACTGTAGAGAAAAGGTCTCGTCAATTTGCCCAGGTTGGTCTCAAACCACTGAGCATAGGCAGTCCTATTGCTTCTGCCTCTCCAAGTGCTGGGATTTTAGGCATGAGCCACCATGTCCAGCAGTATTGTCTTAATGTATATTGATTTACAGCAACTGCCTTTTTGGTAGATTAACTTATTAATAAATTTATTGTCTCTTTATCTGTAAAATGTCTATAACATGAGAGAAAGAGTCTCATCTAACATACTAGATGATTGATAACATAAGAAAAATTCAAGGCAAGCATATTCTATAAAAAAGATAAAACAAATGTAAATAAATAAATTATGAGATTCTTACTGTATTCTTTTAAGATACACTAAGTTATTCTCAAGGATTCTGGAATATGCTTTTTGTTCAAGGGTAAATGATCAAAATAATTTTTATAATGCTATTAAAATGCCAAATTGATTTTTTAAAAAATATTTATTTTGTATTATGATTTTGTGGGGTATAGTTAAGGGTTAGGTATACAAATACGTTTCGTTAAGGCACCCTTGTTGATAAGAGGTGTTTCCCCATCCCCAGACAGATATTTGCTGCCATTAATCCCATCTCTCTCCCCCCCCATAGTTTCCCACTACTGTCAGTCATTTTCTTATAGTATTACATTGGATGTTCAAGGTTCAATATATGAGTGAAAACATGTGATATTCGGATCTTTGTTCCTGTGAGAGGTCACTCAGTATTATAGACTCTAGTTCCATCCAGGTTGCTGCAAGATTCATGATTTTGTTCTTTTTTATGGCTGCATAGTATTCCATCGTGTATATGTACCACATTTTTTTAATCCAGTCCTTTTTGATGGCAGCATTGTTGCTTCCAGGTTCTTGTTATTGTGAACAATGCTGCGATAAACATGCATGTGCAGGTGTCTTTTTTATAGAGTGATTTGAGTTCTTCAGGATATATTCCCAGTAGAGTGATTGCGGGGTCATATGGGAGGTTGATATTTAGAGCTTTTAGGAATCGCCACACTGCTTTTCACAGAGGTTGCACTAGTTTACACTCCCACCAACAGTGGAGAAGTGTTCCCTTTTCGTCACACTGTCTCCAGTAACTATTACTTTTTGAGTTGATGATAATTGCCATTCTGACTGGAGTTAGGTGGTATCTCAGTGTGGTTCTGAATTGCATCTGTCTGATGATTAGTGAGGTTGAACATTTCTTCATGTGTCTGTTGGCTGCTTGGATGTCTTCCTTTGTGAAGTGTCTGTTCATATCTTTTGCCCATTTTATAATGGGGTTGTTTGTTTTTTTTCTTCTCAGCACATTTGAGTTCCTTGTAGATCCAAGATGTTAGGCCTTTGTCAGACCTGGTGTTGGCAAATACTTTTTCCCAGTCTGTAGGCTGTCTCCCTGCTCTCTTGGTGGTGTCTTTGGCTTTGCAGAAGCTTGTCAGTTTAATGAGGTACCACTTGTCTATCTTATCTCTTATGGCCTGTGGGTTTTGGGTTTTGTTCAGGAATTGGATGCCAGTTCTGATTTCCATGTGGGTATGTCCTTCATTTTCTAAGGTTCTTATGGTTTGAGGTTTTACATTTAGATCTCTGATCCAATTGGAGTTAATTTTTGTGTATAGGGATAGATAGGGGTCCTGTTTCAATATTCTGCATGTGGTCCGCCAGTTTTCCCAGCACCATTTACTGAATAGGTTCTCCTCTCCCCAGTGGTAGGTGGTGGAGTCTTTGTCGAAGATGAGTTGGTTGAGAAATTGAGGTTTTGCTTCTGGAATCTGAATTCTATTCCATTGATCTATATGCCTGTTCCTATACCAATACCAAGCTGTTTTGATGATTGTAGCTTTATAGTAAAGTTTGAAATCTGGTAATGTGATACCACCTGCTTTGTTTTTTTTACTGAGGATTCTTCTGGCTATTCTTGGACATTTAAGTTTCCATATGAATTCCTGTGTTGTTTTTTCTAGGTCTGCGAAGAATGTTGCTGATAATTTGATGGGTATTGCATTGAATTTGTAGATTGCCTTAGGTAAGATGGACATCTTCACAACATTGATTCTTCCAATCCATGAGCATGGGATATTTTTCCACTGGTTTGTGTCATATTTGATTTCTTTGAGCAGTGTTTTGTAGTTTTCATTGTAAAGGTCCTTCACGTCTCTGGTTAGGAAGATGCCAAGGTATTTCATTTTTTGTGCTATTGTGAATGGAATTGTGTTTTTTATTTGGGTTTCTGTTTGCTTATTATTGGTGTAAAGAAATGAGATTGTCTTTTACACATTTATTTTGTATCCTGAGACTTTGCCAAAAGCCTGCATCAGTGTAAGGATGTTTTTGACAGATTATCTTGGGTTTTCAAGGTACACAATCATATCGTCTGCAAAGAGAGATAACTTGATTTCCTCTTTTTCTATTCGGATACCCCTGATTGCCTTCTCTTGTCTGATTGCTCAAGCCACGACTTCCAGTACTATGTTGAACAGGAGGGGTGAGAGTGGGAATCCTTGTCTTGTGCCAGTTCTCAGGTGAAATGTTTCCAATTTTTGTCCATTTAGATGGCTGTGGGTTTCTCGTAGATGGCTTTTACTATTTTGAGGTATGTTCCCTGTATGCCTAGATGTTTGAGAGTTTTTATCAAGAAGGGGTGCTGGATTTTATCAAAAGCTTTTTCTGCATCTAATGATGTAATCATGTGGCTTTTGTTTTGACATCTGTTGATGTATTTAATTACATTTATGGTTTTACGAATGTTGAACCAGCCTTGCATTCCAGCTATAAAGCCTACTTGGTCATGATGGATGATTTTTGAGATGTATTGTTGAATCCGGTTTGCTGGGATCTTGTTGAGAATTTTAACATCTATATTCATCAAAGATATTGACCAGGTAGTTCTCTTTCTTTGTTGGATCTTTACCTGGCTTGGGTATCAATGTGATGTTGGCTTCGTAAAATGATTTGGGGAGAGTTCCATCTTTTTCAATCACCTGGAATATCTTCAGTAGGATTGGAATCAGCTCTCCCTTAAATGTCTTGTAGAATTCTTCTGGAAAGCCATCTGGACCAGGGCTTTTTTTTTGTAGGTAGTTTTCTTAGTATGTAGTTGATTTCCTTGATTGTTATTGGTCTATTTAGGGTCTCAATTTCTTCTTGTTTCAACCTAGGCGGGTTGTATGATGTCAGAAAGTCCTCCATTTCCTTAATGTTTTCAAGTTTGTTTCCATGCAAGTGTACATAATAGTCTCTAATGATCTTTATTTCTTCAGGGTCAGATGTAACTTCATCTTCTGTGTTTCTGATTGTGCTTATTTGGGTTTTTTTCTCTTTTTTTCTGGTCAGTCTAGCTATGGGACCATCAATCTTGTTTATCCTTTCAAAGAACCAGCTTTGTATTTCATTGATTTTTTTTGTATTATCTTTTTGTTTTCTATGTCCTGGATTTGGGCTTTTATTTTGTTGATCTGGATTCTTCTGCTGAAATTAAGGTTTTTGTGGTCTTGATTTTCCAGCTTCCTTAGGTGGCTTGTTAGGCTGTTAATTTGTGTTCCTTTCATTTTCGTCACGTGTGTTTGTAGGGATATAAATTCCCCTCTTACTACAGTTTTCATGGCATCCCAGAGATTTTGGTAGGATGCTTATTCATTTTCATTTGTTTCCAGGTATCTTTTGATCTCTGTTTTGATTTCATTATTGATCCAGGAGTTGTTTAGCATCATGCTGCTTTGTGTCCATGTCTTTGTGGGTTTGGAGGGAACTTGTTGGTGTCAATGTTGATTTTTATTCCACTGTGGTGAGAAGGTGCATGGTAGAATTTCAGACCTTTTAAATTTGCTTATGCTTGATTTATGTCCAATTATGTGGTTCATCTTAGAATATGTTCCATGTGGTGATGAGTAGAATGTATATTCTGTGGTCTTTGGATGGAGTGTTCTGTAGGTATCAATTAAGTACATTTGGTCCAGAGTCTCAATGAGGTTCCAGATCTCCTTGCTGATTTTTTTGTCCTGATGATCTGTCTAGGGTTGTGAGTGGGGTATTAAAGTCCACTGTTATGATGGTGTTGGAGTCAATATCTTTCTTTAGTTTTCCTAGAAGTTGCTTTATGAAAGTTGGCACACCTATGTTGGGTGCATATATGTTTAGGATAGATATTTCTTGTTGATGGAGTGAACCTTTTATCATTATGTAGTGGCCCTCTGTATCTTTTTTAATTTTTGATAGCTTAAATGGTATTTTGTCTGAAATTAGGATCACGACTCCTCCTTTCTTTTGTGTTCCATTTACCTGAAAATTTGTCTCCCATCCTCTTACTTTGGGTCTGTGTATGTCCTTTCTAGTGGGATGGGTCTCTTGAAGGCTGTATATTGTTGCCTGGTGATATTTTATCCATTTTGCCATTCTATGTCTTTTCAGTGGTGCATTTAGTCCATTCACATTCAGGATAATTACTGAAATGTGAGAGTTCATCCCTATCTTAGAGTTCTTATAGAGTTGTTGTCCTTCCACTTGGGGTTTTTTTTTTTTTTTTTTGCATTTGTTTTGGTTTTGGGGTTGGTTCATGTATATTTTATTCTTTTCCTTGTACTCTTGTGAAGAACATTGTTCCTTTTTCCTTTTCTTCTGTGTTTAGTACTTTCTTAAGTGTTTCATGTAGAGATTGTTTGGTGGCAGCGTAAGTTCTTAGGGATTGGATATCTGGGAAAGATTTTAATTCACCTCACTGATGAAGCTTTACTTGGCCAGGTAGGTTATTCTTGGTTGAAATTGTTTACCTTTTAGGACTTTGAAGATAGGGCTGCAAGATCTCCTTGCCTTCAGGGTTTCTGTAGATAAATCTGCTGCTATTCTGATTGGTCTTCCATGGTAGGTGATCTGACCTTTTCCTCTTGCTGCCTTTAGGATTTTTTTCTTTTATGCCTACTTTGTTTAGGTGAATTATTAGGTGTCTAGGAGTTGGTCTTCTCATTGTTGTCTTGCAGGATTTCTCTGAATCTTTTGTGTTTGAATTTTTGCATCATTGATTAGATAAGGCAAGTTTTCTTGAATGATCTGATGGAAAATTTGTTCTAGTGTATTCCTTGTCTCTCTTTCTGCCTCAGGAAGGCCAGTTACTCATGTTCGGTCTCTTGAAGTAATCGCTCATCTCTTGAAGGTTTTGCTCTGTCTTTTTGAGCTTATTTTCTGTGTTTTTAAGAGTTTGGTTTAGTTCTATATTTTGGTCTCAAGCTCTGAGATTCTTTCCTCTGCTTGGGTAATTCTGCTTTCCATGCTTATCAGTTTGTTATTTATTTCTTTCACTGTATTCTTTATTACTGTTATCTCAGATATCAGCTCCTTCATAGTTTCTTCTTGTGTCTCCTCAATTCTTTTTAATCTTTCCATTAATGTCTTGATATCTTGGTTTGTTGTTTGAGACCCTTCATTTTGGGGGCTCTTCATTATTTGCATTCCAAAGTCAGTTTTCTCAGTGTCTGCCCTCCCAGGGTTCTGGGAGAGACCCATACTGTTCTTTTGGTTTTTCTTCATTTATGTAGATTTTTCTCTCTCTCCCTTTCCCTCCCCTTATTTAACTCTGTTTTTGAGGGAAGGTGGGGTTGCTTTTGTTTCACTTCTGGTATATCCTGTTCTTCCTTATTAGGGTCTTCTGGCTTTGTTCACTTTTGAAGTTGGAGTGTGGGTTGCAGACTGTACTTTTTTTTTGCAATTTTTAGGTTTAATTGAGGGGGAAGCTGTGGTTCAGAATGTATATGCTGATTCTAGCATCCATGAGCCAGTGTATGAGCACATTGGAACCTATTTCCCTCTGCCTTACAATGTGTCCATGTAGCAGTATGTAGTCTTGGTCCCTAGATTAAAATAGGGGTGTAAACGAGGAAAATAATGGAGGAAGGGAGGTCAATAAGAAGTTAGGGAGAGAGAAGTGTGAGAGGGAAAACAGACATACATACCAACAATCAGGTGAGAAAGAGACACAAAGTCGGAAAGAAGTGAAAAGTGACACGTCAGAAAGATTCCCTAAAGAATACTGATAGCTACACAGAGATAGACCAATATAATCATGAAACAGTGTAAGTCAGAAGGCAAACAACAAAAGTGATCAGAATAAACAATCAAAATGATAAAATCATAAGTCACAATAAGAGATCAGACTAAAATCACTTCAGCTCTGATCTCTGGCCTCTCCCCTTTGTTTTTCATTGCAGGCAGCTAGATTTACTTGCAGTTTGTGTTTGGCTGCCTGAGAGTTGTTTTTGTCTGATTCAGCATAGGGGTGGGGTTTTGTCTCCTGTTTAGCGACATTACCTTAGGAACCGAAGTGGGATTTGTTGATAGGTGGGCGGGGCAATAGAAATCTCTGCCAGGAGAATGGCAGAGGCAGAGTCTCTTTCGTAGATCCATTTCTCTCTGCTTGTCTGGGTCCCCAAGCTTGGGGTCACGCACTGAGTGACTCAGCCAAGGTGGGCCCAGAACTCCAGAGCTCTAAAGCTCCAATGGACAGGCGGTGAGTGGTGAGAGTGGCCCTGGGCCTCCCACAGGGTACTTCAGCCAGGAATTGGACCGGTGTCTCTGAGGGGCGGGCACCCAGAGCCTCCCTGAGTGACTGGCAGCTTGGTGCTGGGTGCCGGGTGAGAGACGATGTAGCCAGGGAGCGAGGTGAGACCCAAGACTCCTACACACATGGTGGAACAGCAGCAGCAGGGGGCTGCAACATCCGGCCTTGTGTGGGACTAAAGGTCCCCGGGCCTCAGACCAGCATGCTGGTAGTGGGCTGGGGGATGGGGGAAGAAAAGTAAGAGTCTTTTTGGGAACTCACATACGGAAAATCTCACAAGTCCACCTATGCCGTCGCCATCTTGCCTCTCTCTCCCCAAATTGATTTGTTAATCATTATTTTAGCAGTATAGAGTATGCAATGGAAAATGCAAGTATATAGTAAAGGAAATATAAGGCATTTTTTTTGCTTACATATATCTTGTATAACACATGATGCAAAATGACTTCTCCATAACTGCTAGTTATTTTCATTATTATCAGTCAAAATAGTGTGTTTGCTTAAGATTTTACATGGGTAGAATACTTTCTAGAAAAACAAAGTTTATAAAAGCTAATTATTTGTCTTTAATGAAATACCTGTAGGAGCACTTCTCAAACTGATGTCTTGCAACATTGAGGCTATATTACAAAAATAGGGTTTAAATCAATTAAACAATTCCTGTGATTAAGCATATATCCAAAATATTGTTTTAAGCAAAGTTAACTTGTGTTTTAAAAACTGGATTACTGAGAAATTTTATATACTAATGTAAATCTTCAAAAAGCAGTATTTTATGGATAATTTTAAATAGATGCTAGAACCTTAATTCTTTCCTTAACTCCGACTTGTTATAATATTATTATTCTGGTGAACACCAGTAGTTTGGGAGACACTGTCTTAGAATTTTAAGTGTTCATATTTAGTCATCATTATAAATCTTGGTTTCTTTTTACAGGAGAAAACATACATTTTAGGTTGTTGAATGTTTTGATTTCATGCTTATTTGATCTTTTTTTAATTTTTGAGGTTATTTCATCACTGAAATATATATTATTTTTTCTCTCACACAGCTAATTCAACAATGTAGCATTTGTTATAATGATACACTAGAATACTTCATAAACATAATGTAACGACTGATTTTCTTTACTTTAAAAACCATTCACTAAGACTTCTATAATTCTCTAAATTTGTTTTACTGCTATGCAACATTAACCAACAGCTCTCTTTCTATTACAGCTGTTTCTTTATCTAGGAAATATACATATAAAAATTGCTAAAACCAGATCAAATAAATTCAAGAATGTGACTAAATATATCTTTGCAATCTGATCCTTAATGTTAAATATTTTCAAAAATTGCGTAATCTCTCTAGTGAGCATTTCTTCATAAAGCAAATTTAATTGCTGTATATACCTTACATATGTGCTGAATTAAGCTGTAATAGAGTAAAATCCATTAAATATTCAAGCTCAATGGATCCTCTATCTTTGTGAGATAATACTGAGAACATTAAAAACATGTAAACCTTTTCACTTTAACACAACTAAAATAAACATTTTGTAGTTAGTCATATACCCAAATAAATGGTAAAAAGTGATAATTATAACAAATAATGAAGTATTGGATAGTTCAAAGTGTGGATGAATTATCATTAGTTCACAAGATCTTATAAGACATTGTAAAGTAAATGATATGTATGTAGTTAAAATTCCAAGAAAAAAAAGAAAGAATTCAACCTTTTAATTTTACCCTTGACCTACTTTTCTATCTACTTACTTAGATGTAAAATTTAAATACAAAGTTGTACTCTCTGTATTCCTTAGATTGCAAAAGAGTGATACATTTGTTATACTCTCAGGGGTAAAATGATATTGTTAAAAATATTTTATCAAAAACTAGGAGCCAAAATTTTGGACCCAGATTGCCTTTATCACTAAAACTTCAGAAGACAAATCATCTTTCAGGCACATCCAGTTTTAAGTGAAAAATTACATGTTTGTGCAGATAGTGTATATATATATATATGTATATATATATATATATACATATATATACATATACACTATATATATATATAGTATATATATATGTATATATATATATATATATAACATTTTATTTTATGTGGAGTGCAATTCAGGATTAGATATACAAGTAGACACCATATAGGTAAAGTTTGGACCTCCTTTTAGTTCCCACTTTGCCTGGTTTGAGATCAGATACCCTTGTTGATGTTGCATTCCCCCCTCCCACCAACCCTGGCATTATCCTGCTACTGCCAATTCCTTTCTTATAGTATTATGGTAAATGTTCAGGATCCACTTATGAGTGAGAACTTGTGCTACTCAGTTCTATTTCCGTGATAAATCACTGAGTAATATAGACTTTAAATCTATCTAAGTTACTGCAAAGTCCTTATGTTTGTTCTTTATAACTGTGTAATATTCCTTCAGGTATATGTACTGCATTTTTAAAATCCAGTCCAGTTTCTAAGGGAAGCATGGTTGGTTCCATGTTTTTGTTATTCTGAATAGTGTCTATAGATTGACTTGAGAATTGGAGTACTTAAGTAGTCTAGAATATATTGAAAAATCAAACCTATAACATCAAAATGAAATAGCTATATGATAATATCTCTCACTAAATGGCACTAATCCTGAAAAGTAAGTTTAGCCATAATTTTTATGTAAAATTGTTTTTTCTCTTTGTGTGAAAAAAAAATTTGTTTTGGCAAAGCAGTCATTTTCAAAAGAGCACAAGAGTTGTACTAAAGAAATAAAACATAAACAACATAATTCAATCACCAGATCAACAGATATGTTGCTGATTTTTAATAGAGTCATATAGTAAATTTTATTTTCTATGTGTCTAATTAACAAATTTATACATGTTAAATACAAAATCTTAAATAATAGAATATTCATAATCCCTTTGTCATTTTCAGGAGCTAAGCAAAGCGTTAGCTTTGTAATATATGTTAAGTACTGTATGTTAAGTATTGATAGCACAAATATCTTTGTACTGTATTTTAATTTATTAAGTATTAAATTAATAGTTTACATAAACTGCTGTAGAATTACATTGTAGCATAGATCTTTGTTTTTAATCTTAATTATAAAAATTGTGTTTGGTAACTTGCATTGTCCTCATTGTCATAATCATTTTATATTATTTAAATAAAATTATATAATGATCTGTGTAATTTAGAATTCAGATCTTCCAGTAATTCAATTAAAATGCTGCATCTTTTACCCCTTATTTATTTATTTTCTTTTTTTTTAAAGATTGATGTGGTAATAAGAATATTAGAATAGTTGAATATTTATTTGTGATTTTATTTTTTTTACTTTTCTTACAAAATATACATGTTAAATAAGTTATATTATATTATACCTTTTCTTGTATACATACTTTGTTTTCAAATTACAAAAGGTATTCATAGGGAGAAATGTGCATGTCAGAAAACAAAACTTTTATCAAAATAGTAACTTATAAAAACTGTAAAGAAGAGTTTGAGGTACTACTTCTTCAGGAGTAAGAAATGTAAACATTACCTGACTTAATGAACAGAAAAAGAAAGCAAGGGGCTGCTGGGGTTATACTTAACTCTGTATTATACTAAAAAAAAATTTTGGTTCTTAAACAATATGAGTGTGAATTTAAGTGGTTACTAAGGGATTGATGAACAAATCTTATTCCAGTATGCATTACTGTGTGTATTTTGGAAATGTCTGCCAAAAATTTCTGACTCTTGAGAAAATTCAATAATTTAAAAATCCTTGACTCTAAGTGACTTTTTTATTTTTAGTTTAGGAAATACATTTACTTTTCAGTTGAAGGTTTCAGTAGTAGAAGCCCTGCTGAGATAACAATTTAATTCTATACATTTATTTGAAGCTAGGGCTTATGCTTATGCATGAGTGCATGTATGTCTTACAGATGTATACATATATATATAAGTTAAAAATATGAGTACATGCTATATATATGTATGCACACACATATATATTATAGTCTGATTGCATTCTTCAATTTATTATTCATATTTTGGCAGTTTGTTAGACACTAGAAGTATAAAAATTATAATATTAAGCTCACAAAACATTTTTGCTTCCTTTAAGAAAGCATGACTTTTTAATTTTATGGTTGTCATGATTAATATAGTACTAAAGATTCATATCCCATAAGATTTAAAAAAATCTTTTATATAAAATAATCTCAAGACTTAAGCTTGTTTATATATATATATATATATATATATATATATATATAATTCAGCTTTGGGGAAAATTCATTTATTATATATAGTTTATCTGCTTCAAATTAAATGAACATGGGAAACCTAGAGGATTTATTATTATGAAGACAAAACTTGCTTCTATGTCATTTCCCTGATTTTATAGATGAATGGCAGATGGTGAAATATTTGGAAACTTCTGGCGAGAGAGAGAGAGAGAGAGAGAGAGAATCTAGCACAAAAGGACTTTTATGATCACATATCTATAATTATACTGGTGGCATGGGCTACAGGATTGTCTGATTTAGCAGATCAACAGTGTTATCTAGTATGTGGGTTCATTCATTCTCTCTCTTTGGCTATCTTTAGTTCTGGCTTCATATCATGAAGGCTATAGTAGTTTCAGAAATCATAACATTTTTGACACTATCCAGAGGAGGAATACAGAGTATCTCTTGCATTGGATCTATCTTACATCTCATTGGCCAGAACTTGACTATCTGCCCATCTCTGAACCAATTACTGTCATGATAAATTAAAATATTCTTGGACAAATAAAACACACTGCTGAAACTGGGTTAAAACTTCCCCAGAGGCACAAGGCTGAAAAGAGGAAGCTTAGGTAGCTAAACAAATGGGCTTCTATTAAAAGTGGAAAAGGAAAGACTAGATACTGTGTGGACAACCTCCAGTGTCTACTACCAAAAAATACTTGAGGGATAATACACAGTTAATTAAAGTGATACAATTGCTAATGGCATGAGTAAATACAAATTTTAAGGAACTCAGAATAATTTGAGGGGATAGTTGCCAACATGTGTTGATGTAGGGTAGAAATAAACCAGCACATGCAAGTCATAAATACCGTACTTTTAGAAAGGCTTAAAGAGGTCCCACTTGTCTATCTTATCCCTTATGGCTTGTGGGTTTGGGTTTTGTTCAGGAATTGGATGCCAGTTCCAATTTCCATGAGGGTATATCCTTCATTTTCTAGGGTTTTTATGGTTTGAGGTTTTACATTTAGGTTTCTGATCCATTTGGAGTTAATTTTTGTGTATGGGGATAGAAGTGGGACCTCATTAAACTGACAAGCTTCTGCAAAACCAAAGAAACCATCAAGAGAGCAGGAAGACAGCTAACAGACTGGGAAAAAGTATTTGCCAACTCCAGGTCTGACAAAGGCTTAACATCCTGGATCTACAAGGAACTCAAACGTGCTGAAAAGAAAAAAACAAACAACCCCATTATAAAGTGGGCAAAAGATGTGAACAGACACTTCACAAAAGAGGACATTCGAGCAGCCAACAGACACATGAAGAAATGCTCAACCTCATTAATCATCAGGGAGATGCAAATCAAAACCACACTGAGATACCACCTAACTCCAGTCAGAATGGCAATTATCAACAACTCAAAAAATAACAGCTGCTGGAGAGGGTATGGCGAAAAGGGAACACTTCTACACTGTTCGTGAGAATGTAAACTAGTGCAACCTCTGTGGAAAGCAGTGTGGCGATTCCTAAAAGCTGTAAACATCAACCTCCCATATGACCCTGCAATCCCCCTACTGGTAATATACCCTGAAGAACTCAAATCACTCTATAAAAAAGATACCTGCACACAAATGTTCATTGCAGCATTGTTCACAATATCTAGAACCTGGAACCAACCACGCTGTCCATCAAAAGAGGACTGGATAAAAAAAGTGGTACATATATGCGATGGAATACTATGCAGCCATAAAAATGAACAACATCATGAATTTTGCAGCAACCTGGATGGAGCTAGAGTCTATAATACTAAGTGACCTCTCACAGAAACAAAGATCTGAGTACCACATATTCTCACTCATATAGTGGACCTTGATCATCCAATGCACTACTATAAGAAAATGACTGACAGTGTTGGGAAACTATGGGGGGGATGGGACTAATGGTAGTAAACATCTGTCTAGAGATGGGGAGACACCAGTTATCAACAAGGGGGCCTGAATGAAGCATATTTGTATAACTAACCCTTAACTGTACCCCACAATATCAAAATTAAAAATATCGATTAAATTAATATATATATTATATTTTAAATTAATAATTATTTTCGTAACTCTTTACAACAGAGTTTTATCTTCTGTCTCCATGCTTACTTTTGTTTTCTCTCTGTCCTACACTCTGGCAGAGTGAATATTTTTAAACAAATCCAGACTGTATGATTCTCCTATTTACAACCATCTAATATCTCCCAAAACACTTTGAATAAAATCAAAAGTCCTTACCTTGGCCTGGTATCTGGCCATATTTCCAGCTTTCAATCTCACATTTCCAATGGACTCAAACTCTGCAGATGCCTCAATGGTCATGGCACTCACCAAGCATAAGCCTCATGACTTTGGTCCCTCTGGACCCTTCCAATGAGTCTTTGTGTATGTCTCTCCTTTATTTCATTCATATCTCTGTTTAAAATGTTAAAAGCCAGCCGGGCTCGGTGGCTCAGCCTGTAATCCCATGCCTTTGAGAGGGTGAGGTGAGTGGATTGACTGAGCCCGCGGGTTCAAGACCCGCCTGGGCAGCGAGAACTCATCTCTACAATAAATAAAAAATCAGCCAGGCGTGGTAGCGCATGTCTGTAGTTCCAGCTACTTGGAAGGTTGAGGTGGAAGGATCGCTAGAGCCCAGCAGGTCAAGGTTGTGGTGGCCAAGAGCGGCCACTGCACTCCAGTCTGGGCAACAGAGTGAGACTCCCAACTCAAAAAACAAACAAACAAAATGTTAAAAACCCACAGAGACATCTATCCTGAGCAGTCCTTTACTTCTTCATTATCTTGTCTTGCTTTTCTCTATAGTATGTATGAGTGACATTATACTGTACATCTATTTGCCCTGTTAAAATGAAAGCTTCCTAAAAGCAGAAACTTTGTTTTAGTTGCTGCTGCCTAGAATAACAGATGGCCATAGTAAGAGTCAAGAACAGTTAGAAGAGTCATTCGACAAAGTAATTTTAGAGGAACTCAAATCCAGAAGGGAAGAATTTTCCCCCAGCACTTTAACCCCCACACCTAGCAAAGTGTTGTGTTTCATAATAGGTTTTAAACATCTGTTGTTGAAATTAATGAACAAATGCCCAAATTGAAAAGAACAAGTGTTACTGATTCTTAAAATGTGTAATAAAATATTTTTCGCAGCTAATATCTTTTAACTGCATGCCAGACAGAAAAGAAAAATCCATGCAATTGCAGAGAAGCCTGGCAAAGCCTGTTGACAGGAATAAATTGATTAGAAGTTGAATTTGCTCATCTCTGGCCTAACCTATTAGTAGAGTGGATCTGAAAAGACCTCTTAGTGAAGCTAGTCTAATCCTGCAGTTTAAAAGCAACATTGCTAACTTCCTTTGAAGAAATGAATTTAAAATCTCTCCAATATCACAGCCAGAGCCTAAAGGAAAAAGCACCTGTCCTACTTTCTCTTCTGCTGCCTTGAGAGAAAATGCTCATCAATTATAGCATCCTTTCCCTTTGAACCTAGCTTTGGCCCCAGATTCCTCAGCAAGGCTAAGAAGCCATGACAATGACAATCAGTATTTGAATGTGATCCCCCAAAGCTCGTCTGTCCCTCTGCCCTCATCAGTGGATTGGCTCTGCCTTCATAAATGGTTTAATATCGCTATCGTGGGGAGAGGGTCATTATCATGGAAGTGGTTTTGTTACAAAAGCAAGCACGTTCTGACTTTCTTGCACTTGCTCTGCCTCTCCACGTGACACCTCCCACCATGCATAACACAGAAGGAAGTCCCTCACAAGAAGCTGGCACTATGCTTTTGAACTTCCCAGTCTCCAGAACCATGAGCTAAATAAAGCTCTATTCTGTGTATTACCCAGAAATTACCCAGTTTGTGGTATTCCTTAACAGTAACAAAAAATTGACTAAGGCGGTACTTTAGATGACATTTATTTGTCATGGTTGTTTTTAGAGTCACGCATTTTTTCACAATGGAGATACATACATTCTGAGACATGAGTTGTGAACACCATAGAGTGAACTTATACAAACCTAGATGGTGTGGCTTACCACACACCTAGGCTGTAAGGTATAGTCTATTGCTCCTAAGCTACAAACCTGTACGGTATGTCACTGTACTGAATACTGTAGACAATTGCAACACAATGGTAAGTATTTGTGCATCTAAACATAAACAAGTCTCTCTGTGTGAGTAGTCAGTGAATGTAAAAGTTTAGCACATTACTGTATACTACTATAGATTTTAAAAACACTGTACACGTAGGTGACACTAAATTTATAATAAAATATTTTTTCCTTCTTCAATAATAAATTAACCTTAGTTCATGGTGACTTTTACTTTATGAATTTGTTAATTTTTTTAGCTTTTTGCTTTTTTTATAATAGCAGCTTAAAACAGAAACACATTGTTTCCACTTATAAATGGGAGTGAAACACTGAATACACACAAGCATAAGGATAAGAAAAACAGACACTGGGGACTCCTCAAATGGTGGGGGCGGTACGTAAAAGATAGTAAACTATATAATGGGCACCACCTAGGTGATGGGCTCAGTAGAAGCCCAAAACTCATCATCACAGAATATACCTGGGTAAAACACACACATGTACCTCTTAAGTCTAAAATAAAATATTCTTTTGAAAACCACAAATGCATTCTATAGCTGTACAAAAGTATTTTCTTTCTTTATATCTTTATTCTAAAACTTTTTTCTATTTTCACAATTTTTTATCTTTTTACTTTTTAAACATTTTTGTTAGAAACTAATACACAAGCACTTATGAGCCTAGGCCTACATGGGGTTGGGATGATCAACATCACCATCTTCTCCTCTACATCCTGTCCCACTGGGAGATCTTTAGGGGCGATAACACACGTTGGAGCTGTTATCTCCTAGGAAAACAATGCATTCATCTGGGATAACTTCTGAAGGACCTGTTTGAGCCTGTTTCACGGTTAACTTTTTTTGTTAGAAGGAATACACTCCAAAATAGCAGTAAGAAGTATAGTAGTAAATACATGATCTAGAAATATAGTTATATGTTATCATTATTAATTCCTATGTGCTGTATATATTATATACAGCTATACTTTAATACAACTGGCAATGCAAGTTTGTTTACATCAGCATCACCACCAACATGCAAGTAATGCTTTGTGCTATGACATTATGACAGTATGACATCACTAGGCAAGGGGCATTTTTAAACTCCATTATAATCTTATGGGACCATCATCATATATGTGGTGCCTCATTGACCAAAACATCGTTATGCAGCACATGACTGTATCAGTCAGTGTAAGGCAAAATTATTAGATACTGAGAAAGCACAAATCACTTCTTTTGTCTGTTGCCTGAATCAAAACATACAGAACTGAGGCCTCAATATGGGTAAATCTAAAATTCAGAACTTAATCTCTGTTACTTTATCTCCTTATTAGTGGATAAAGAGTGGTCTTCATTCGGAAGACATGATATCTAAGCTTTTTGTAGGGTAAAAATGATCCCTCCAAAAAAAAAAAAAGATTAATTTCAACTCTCAAGTACATCTTAGATATTTCATATTGAAGTTGTAAATATGACCTGTATTCAATCAATCCAAATTCATAACTATTTATAGAGTGTCTGTTATGTGAAAATTGCACTTTCTGATAGAAATAGGTTATTGAGATATGGAAAAAACTAATAGATCCCCAGTGGCAACTGTAGTCAGAGATGACACTTCATAATATCATAATGTCTTATAAATAAATGATGATTGCTTAAGGGAACCGATATAAATTCCATCTTTCAGATTGTGACTAATTCAAACTTCTTAATAATTAAGCCATCTATTCTGAAGTTTATTTTTGAAATTACTATGGGGGAAAAAATGTGCCAGTAAGCAAATTTGCAACTTTTTAAAACAGCAGCTTATTTCACCTACATAAGAAGATCATTTTCAAAGGCCCCAGCAATATTCATTGGGTAGCAGCAATAAATGTCTATTAATAACAAGTCTTATCTACTTATGAAAGCCAGTCCAGCAGGATCTACATTTTAGCAAGACAATTTCCAATGTATTCAAGAGTATATAGCAACTTCAGACCATCAAACATTTTGAATTTTTAAAAAATGCATTATTCAAATTTTTTACTAATGTATCTTGACCATCCTTCCTGTGACTTTGGATTGGTGAGATGTTTTCTGTACAAAAGAAAATTTTAAACATGCATTCAGGCACCAAATAACTAAAAACTTTCCTCAATAGGAAACCTTCCATTAAATAGCTAAGAGGATTCAACAGTGTAAAACAAAATCCTTTTCTGCCATCTAGAGGACACACACTAACTGACTAGAAAATAATTTACCTCTTAATGGTCACTGAAACCTAAAATAAAAATATACTATTTTAAAAGGATGGTGGGTTATGAGAGGTTGTATATTTTTCTCTATGCCGCTGTATTAGATTTCATCACAGAGAAGAAAATAACATTTCAATAAGCACTGTTTAAAAAACAGCACTCACCTGTGTCCCCTTCTCATGTCACACCTAAATTAAAACTCTTCTGGAGTTCTTTGTTAAATGTCAAGTGACAAAAATATATATACATATATAGAAAGGAGAAGATAAGAAGGGCGAGAGAACAAGAAATATGTCTCTCCTCAACTTATTCTGTGGCATGTGTTTACTAAATCTCAGTCTTCCCTAGTGCATAGCAAGAAGGAGAGAAATGAGAGAGAAAGAGAATGATGAGAAAGAAGAAGAGAAAGAAGAAGACAGAAGGAGAAGAGGAAAGAGAAGAAAGAGGATGAAGAGAAGGAAAAGGAGAAAGAGGTTGAGAAGGAAGAGATGGGGAAAAATAAAAGAAGCTCTCATTTGTTGATTACATACGCTATTACTAACACTGTAGCTTAAACTGTCTGTCTGTGATAACATTGTATATTTCCATTACCACATTTTAACATTCTCCAAATTGTCTTAGCTAATTCATACAGGAGTATAAATTGCAATGTGGCTATTTACCTTCACAAAGTGTTTACAAAGTATTTGCTTTTCAGAACATAGTACCACATAATATATACATCTTTAAAAATCAGGAAACATTTGATTATCTCATGTAATCAAATAACTGAAAAGGATATTGGGAATAATCCATTTTACGTGCCATCTTTCATAGAAGAAACTGAGATCAAGAGAGATTATTTACTCTGCTCAGATCACACATCAGTTATTGGTGGAGGTTTCAGCATAGCCCACACTGTCTCACTCTCATGTCCAAGGTTTTCATTTCATTTGTTCATTTATTTAACAAATATTTAGGTGTGTGCCTACTATGGACTAAGCATTGTGATAGGCAATGATGAGGAGATGCCATATGCAAAAATCACAATTGTGACTCTCTAGGCTCTCCCAGACTCCTGGGGAAGAAACGTTTGTCAGAGTCATGTAAAATTACAAAAGTGCAGGAGACTAAGAAAGAGTTGAATGACAGCAGGACTTGGCCTGACATGGGGGATCTGGTTTGACTCTTCTAAAGAAGTGATTTTTAAGTGGCTATCCAGTGACTTGGGAAGCTGAGGCAGGAAGATCTCTTGACCCAGGAGTTCAAGGATGTGGTAAGCTGTGATGGTGCCACTGCACTCCAGCCCAAGGGACAGGTAAGGCCCTGACAAATAATAATAATAATGATATAAAATAAAATAAACACATACCCCAAGAATATGTAGGTATTATCTAAGTGAAACAGGAAGAATGAGCATTCCAGGAAGAAAAACCATCACTTGCAAAGGCCTTGCAATGGGAGGAAGCATGTGTCCGGTGGAACTAAAATGTGAATGAAACCAGAATACAGAAAATGAGGGGAAACAGGAAACTGGTACAAGATGAGCCTGCATAGGCACCTGGGAGTTTCATGATCCAGGCACTACAGGACCAAGTGGCAGGCAATGAGCAAACTTCGAAGAGTTTTAAGAAAAGTGAGAGTATCAGATTAGAGCTTTTGAAAGTTTGCTCTGAACTCAGTGAGAATGACAAGAGAGAAAGAAAACAAGGGTAGACTGTGCACAAGACCAATTCAGAGGCCATATATGACAGCTGGTACTAGAGTAGTGCCATGGAGAGAGGGAAGTCCATCCGGTTGTCACCTATGTTAGCAGTGTCTCCTGAAGCTGGGCAGCACACTGCCTGCACTATCTTATTTGGCAGTTCTGAAGGCAGGAACGTGCTGGAAGCCTGGAGAAGGAAAAACATGATGAATTACATGTGAGGGGAGTTCTGGCTTGATGTCAAAATGCCCTTTAGCTGACCTTTAATGAATGGCCTTTGTACAGATAGGCCATTCACTAAAGTGAGGAACCTGCAAGAGGTTAGAGTTCTAGCGGAAGATCATGAATTGTTTCATCACAGTAACTACCATTTTCTCTGGGATATCTGTACCGTAGTCTCCTTTTCATGCTTTTTATCCTTTAGACAGGGTCTCCCAGGCTGGAGAACAATGGCACAATCACGCCTCAACTTCTGGGGTTCAGGCAATCCTTCCATCTTAGCCTCCAGAGTAGCTAGGACTACAGGTGTGTGCCACCATGCCCAGCTAATTTTTCAATTTTCTGTAGAAATGAGGTCTCACTATGTGGCCCAGGCTGGTCTTGAACTCCTGGACTCAAACAATGCTCCTGCCTCAGCCTCCCAAAGTGCTTGGATTGTAAGAGTGAGCCACTACACCTGGCCCTTCTCATGCATTTATTAAAAATATATATGCATATATTTTAAAAGACCTATCTTCTTTTCTTCCTAGTCTCACAGAAAATAATCTGCTTTCTTATTAACTTATTTATTGCCAATTATGGGGCTACCTTGATCTTTAATAAGTACTTTAATTAATAGACTTTATTTTTTAAAGAAATTTTTAGGTTTACAGAAAAGTTGAGAAGAAAATGCAAAGTTCCCACATACTTCCTTTTTCTATGCCCACAGTTTTCTCTAATATTAACATTCGAGAAATGTTAATTTGCATTAGTGTGGTACATTTGTTACAACTGATTTTTTTTTTTTTTGGACAGATTTTTTTCAACTTATTTTGGTAACTACCTAAGAATGAGATTGCTGGATCCTATGGTAAGAGTGTGTTTAGTTTTGTAAGAAATGGCTAAACTCTCTTTCCAAGAGGCTATCATTTTGCTTTCCCAGCAATAAATGAGGGTTCCTGTTTCTCCACATCCCTACTAGCATTTGGTATTGTCCATTTTTTAGATTTTGGCCATTCTAATAGTTATGTGTGATATCTCACTGTTGTTTTAATTTATAGTTCCTTAATGATATATGATGTTGAAAATCTTTTCATATAACTGCCATCTGTATATTTTCTTGTGTGAAGTGTCTGTTCAGATCTTTTGCCCACTTTTTAATTGGGTTGTTTTCTTATTGTTGTTTGTTTAAAGTTCTTTGTATATTTTGGATACCAGCCCTTTAGCAGCTGTGATTTTTGCGAATATTTTCTCCCAGTGTATGGCTCATCTCTTCATTCTCTTAACACTGTTTAGTAGAAAAGAAGTTCTTAATTTTAGTGATGTCCAATTTGCCAACTTTTTCTTAAATGATGATTTTGGTGTCGCATCCCAAAACTTCTTGACAAATCCAATATCAACTCGATTCTCCATGTTATTTTCTAGAAGTTTTATAGTTTTGTGTTTTATATTTATGTCTATGATCCATTTTGAGTGACTATGAAGGGTGTGTGGCCAGTGTCTCAACTATTTTTTTATGAGGATATCCAGTTCTATTTATTAAAAAGTGTATTCATAGTGTGATCATTGCAAAATCTATGTTATATCTGAGACTCTTCTGCTACTTGCTTTGCCTCTTCAGATGGTGTTTTTGTTTTTTGTCTTTTAGCATACCTTGTAATTTTTTGAAAGCTAGACATGATGTATTAGTAGAAAGAACTGAGGCAAATAGATCTTTAGCACCAAATTTCATGTTTATCATCTAGCTAGGAATTAGGCCATTTTACTGTTTGACGCAACTGGGATGTCAAGAGGTTAAAATTGCCTAGTGTCCTTGTTTTTGGTCTTACCTGTTGTCTTTGCTCCTGGTCTTCTGATCCTGGCAACTGTGATTTTTCTTTTTCCACCTGTCTACCACCCCAGTTTTGGGGGCAGCAATTTGCCCTGTGAGCTCAATTCTCTGGTGACTCTAAAGGGGTCACTGGTTTTGAGTTTGTCCGGCTATTTTCTTATTGTAAGGATGGGAGTAAGTTCTTTACTTGTTGGACTAGAACCCAAAATCCTTCCAAGAACATTTTAAAAAATATATAATCTGTATATCTGACAAAGCCCTAACATCTAGGATCTACAAGGAACTCAAACACGCCGAAAGAAAAAAAAAAACAGCCACATTAAAAAGTGGGTGGAAGGCATGAATAGACACTTCTCAAAAGAAGATATATGGGCAGCCAATAGACACATGAAAAAGTGCTCAGTCTCACTCATCATCAGAGAAATGCAAATCAAAACCACGCTGAGATATCGCCTAACCCCAGTAAAAATGGGCATCATTAATAAAACAAACAACAACAGATGCTGGTGAGGATGCGAAGAGAAAGGAATGCTTCTACATTGCTGATGGGAATGCAAACTAGTGCAACCTCTTTGGAAGACAGTGTGGTGATTTCTGAAAGAACTAGAAATTGACCTTCCATATGACCCAGCAATTCCCTTATTGAGAATATACCCAGAGGAACTCTAATCATTCTACAAAAAAGATACCTGCACACATATGTTTGTTGCAGCTCTATTCACAATAGCAAAAACACGGAATCAACCATGTTGCCTCTCGAAGCTGGACTGGATTTTAAAAATGTGGTACGTATACACAATGGAACATTATGCCGCCATAAAGAAGGACAAACGTATGGACTTCGCAGGAACTTGGATGGATTTACAGTCGATCATACTCAGTGATCTATCACAGAAGCAAAGAATAGAGTACCATATGTTCTCATTCATAAGTGAATCTTAAACAATTATAATACTATAAGAAAGGGACTGGCAGTAGTGGGAAACTGTCAGGGGAGGGGG